>NC_056745.1:1536462875-1536552875 GCF_019279795.1 Protopterus annectens | reverse complement strand
TGCATGTAAATATGTTGTTGTTATATGACCATTCAATGCAATTGATTAATCCTACATTTTATGTATGGGAAGCTCGATAACTTTATAAGTTCATCCATAAATGTTATTTATAATAATGAAACCAATAACAATAAATATAATAATAAACATGAGAATGAAATTAAAGAAAAATGCATCATAAAAATTCATAAATGTAGACCACAAATAGTGGCTGTTATTATTAATAGCAAAGTTATAGTTGAGATAGGGTTGGAGGGTTGATAGTAGTAGAATTTGAATTGAATTAATTTTATTTCACTTTATTATTTTTTAGTTTGTTCTATTTCATTAATTTTAATATTTGTTAATAGTATAAGAGAACACTGTTTAGTCAATGATTTTACTATATACACAGTTTTAAAATATTCAGTGTGTGATTAAAGGTATTAGCTCTTTAAATAATTGTGTTGAAGGTAATGAGGTATTTACAACAATTAATTATCTAATTGCTTTTAATTAGTTTGCTCATTGTGTATAAAAAGTGGTGCTGTGGTTTTTTGTATTGTATATGTCTGAAGAAAGTGGAGGAATATCCTTAACCGAAAGCGCTAACATTAAACAGTCCGTGCTGTAGCTGCTTGGTTCGTTTTTACACTTTTTTGGTCATTTAGTTCTTGTTTTGTGTGGTTCATCAGTTTGTGATGTCTAGTGGAAACGAAGCTGCAGGCCAGAGTAACGAGCATTATAGGACTGGATCACAGCCACTATTTACTCAAGATGAACAATGCAAATCTAGTGTTCATCACAACGTGAGTGTCCCTCATAATGCAGAGGATAATAATAACTCTTCAGTTGATTTAACTATTTTGGTCAACATGCTGTTGACCAAAGTTGATAATCTCACAAAAAAAGTCCAAGATTGCATGGGGAGGAACTCTTCTACTCAGCAGATGGATTCCACTGGGCGCCCTATGACCGTAACATTGAATAATGTATCCAGGGGACATGTACAGCCGGTACATGCAAACAACGAAATGCAGGAAACAGCTAGGCAACCTGAAGGGAGTCCTAATGGAGGCAGAGAGATTGCTGGAGCTAACGCTAATGTTTTTCGTCATGGGGAAGGAGAAATAGCGACAATTCCAACCATGGCCAGTTTCCTATCAAAGAGGGATTTTTTTGCTGCTGTTCCTATTAGGAATATTAATGGTGCTTCCAATAATCAAGACACTTCGGTGAGTTCATTTTTAGATAAACTTAATGATTTTGACAGTAAATTGTTTTGTTGCAGAAAGCTGCAATTGGAAGTCTCTTACCTTCAAGAATGTACTGGTTTGAAAATTATTCCAAAGGGGTTGCGCCAGTGGTGTTACCCTGCAGGATTAGTTAATAACTCAGTTTTCCATCAGGAATTATTGGCCTTGTTTGACAAACAAGGCATGGAATTTTTAGCATCACTTATTAATTTTTATAATGTGGAAATAAATAAATTACAAGAGGAACTTACACAACTTGAATCATTCCTACAAAAACATTCTGATTTTATCAGATATAAATATGACTATTTAAGGATTTTGTCAAGTATTGAAGCATCTATCACTAAGTTGTTGGCAAACAAGAAACGTAAAATTGACAGAGATATCAAGGAATACAGTAACAAAACGGCTTACCCCCCTCCCCCTCCAGGGCAAACTAATTTTTGGGGGGCTAATGATAATTCTACCAACAATTCTTTCCCCAAGATGGCTCAGCAAGACTCTTTTAATCCAGATATGGCACCTGTCAGGAGGAGTGAGCGTATTAAGAATCAGGGTAATAATACAAATGGTGGTTATGGACATCATAATAATCAAAATCAAATAGATCAGAGTTTCAAAGAAGATGAAAACAACCAGGGTTTTTCCAGGGCGAGGGAAGGTTCAATCCCTGGGTCGAACAACAACAATACCACATCCAACAACAAGGGGTGGCCACAGAGGAGGAGGAGGGGGAACCAACGAAGGAGATGATTAACTCTGAAGAAAAAGGACCCAACGTTCTCACCAGCCAACAAGGTGACTTCAAGATCTATAACTACACTGTACTATCAGTGGAACAAGAGTTGATTGACTTTTTTTCTAAAGGACTCTCATCTGTTCCTGATAAAAAATGCAATTTGGTTAGTACTATCATAGACTTGAAGTTATATGTCCGTAAATTAAATCTGGCCTTTAGTTTAGGTAACACACCCTCACTTCTAAATACTTATAAAGTATCAAGTATTTTTAACCCCCCATTACATGGTACTTTAAACACTTTCGAGAAGCTGTGTGAAATTGATTTAAGGTCAATGTTAAACTTTCATGCTTCTTCTAAAATAATGAAAGCAGACATTTCCAAGCATGAGTTGGCTTTCATATCCCTCCTTAATGAATGCAACATAAGAGGTATGATGCCAGATAAGGGAGCGGGTCTTATTTTTATGGATGAATATCTATATGATAGAAAGATGCTTGAACATTTACAATCTGACACATATTTGAAGTCTAGCCTTAATGAGGTACATTTGGCTTACAAGAAGATCAGGGGAGTATTGGAAGACCTGTTTCTTGAAGGTAGCATAGATTGTGATACTTTACATTATTTAACCATGCCAGCCCCTAGAATTCCCACCTTGTTTGGCACACCCAAAATCCACAAAGACTTGGTTAACCCCCCCCCTTCAGACCAATTGTAGATGGAAGGGGTTCTATCACGTATGCCTGTGCCAAACTAGTTGATGGCATTCTCAAACCCTTATTAAGAAATGAGCCACAAATTTGTAAAGATTCTTGGGGCTTCTTGCAACATATAGATAAAATTGAATTTAATGAAGATCTTATTTTCCTTGTGGTAGATATTAAAGACTTGTATACGGTTATCCCTCATCAGTTGGGTATTGAGTGGACGAGAAACTTCATGCTGCATAAAAAGGCTTCTAATGACCAAATGTACCTAGTGGAAACACTTTTAGATTTAGTGTTGTTAAACAACTTTTTGGTGTTTAAAGATCAGTTCTTTCTCCAAAAGATGGGTATTGCCATGGGGTCTCCCTGTGGATGCAGTTTTGCAAACAGTGTACTTGCACATTGGGAACACCAGTTTTTATTCCAAAATGACATGTATCAATAAAATGTCACTTGGTACATTAGGTACCAAGATGATATGTGTTTCTTATGGAAAGGCTCATTAGATTTAATTCCTGAATTTATTAACAGCATTTCAAAAATGACAGATTTCCTACAATCCACCAATTCTATTGGGGTGGAGGAAATCTGTTTCTTAGATGTCAAACTGAGTAAGGACATCCCCAATAGCAAATTTAAATCAGTGATCCACAGAAAGCCAACTCATTCAAATTCCTACCTCCACTTCTCTAGTAGCCATCTCTTTCATCAAAAGAGAAGTGTGGTAAAAGGACAATTTGTGAGGGCGGCAAGAATGGTGTCTGATAAACAAGATGTTGTTTGTGAATGTGAAAATCTAAGCTTAAAGTTTGCCATGAGAGGCTATCCAAATTCTCTAATTAAAGAGGTGATGGATGAAGTTCAGATTAAAAGAGATGCAGGCCACTTCAGGCCTTTGCTGGGAGGGGGAACCATGCAGGTAGTACCAAAGATTAAAACAGGAGAACTACCATCTATCAATTTTCTTTTTATGTATTGCATTGATTTCAATTTAATTAGGGGCATTATCTCCAAAAATTGGAACATTATTTTGGAGGACCAGTCTCTAGTCAAAGTGATAGAACCTCATCCAACATTTACATATAGGAGAGGGGTCAATTTAAAGAACCTTGTCGAAAAGTCAGTTGTAAAAAGCACAAGGTCTAGTATGGGAATGTCAAAATGTGGGATGTGCCCCAGTGTAAATACATCTTACCAGGTAGCCAGGTGAATATTAATGGCAAAAATTATTCCATCAATGACAAATATAACTGTGAAAGTAAAAGTGTAGTGTACGTTGCGTTGTGCAGGAGATGTCCCTCATTTTGCATTGGTAAAATGGAGAGGTCATTAAAGAAAAGAGTTTATGAACATCTTTATGCTATAGGGAGAAAGGACATGACCAATGCTCTTGCCAGGCACATCTGTGAACATTCTGATCACTCTTTTCTATTTTCTGTCATACAACAGGTAAAAACATGCCTTAAGGGAGGTCCATGGCAACTATGGCTTGAAGAACAGGAAGTTCTATGGCAAATTAGAACACTTGCCCATTTACCCCCAGAGTTGAATGAGTATGCATCTATTAAAGGCATCCTCAAATTAAAAGCATTGAAGAGATTAGGTTGCTATCATGTCTATCATGCTTTTATTGTGACAATTTTTTTTCACAATTTTTTTTCATGATTTTTGAATTAATTGAGAATTAAACAGATTAACTCAATAAACATTTTGTTCCTCTCAACTATAACTTTGCTATTAATAATAATAACAGCCACTATTTGTGGTCAACATTTATGAATTTTTATGATGCATTTTTCTTTAATTTCATTCTCATGTTTATTATTATATTTATTGTTATTGTTGGTTTCATTATTATAAATAACATTTATGGATGAACTTATAAAGTTATCGAGCTTCCCATACATAAAATGTAGGATTAATCAATTGCATTGAATGGTCATATAACAACAACATATTTACATGCATTATGGAGGGTTGATAGTAGTAGAATTTGAATTGAATTAATTTTATTTCACTTTATTATTTTTTAGTTTGTTCTATTTCATTAATTTTAATATTTGTTAATAGTATAAGAGAACACTGTTTAGTCAATGATTTTACTATATACACAGTTTTAAAATATTCAGTGTGTGATTAAAGGTATTAGCTCCTTAAATAATTGTGTTGAAGGTAATGAGGTATTTACAACAATTAATTATCTAATTGCTTTTAATTAGTTTGCTCATTGTGTATAAAAAGTGGTGCTGTGTTTTTTTGTATTGTATATGTCTGAAGAAGGTGGAGGAATATCCTTAACCGAAAGCGCTAACATTAAACAGTCCATGCTGTAGTTGCTTGGTTCGTTTTTACACTTACTTGGCAGTGCAATGCTTGGTGATAACACAGTATTTTATTCTAGCAATTTTTCAAGGTTTTACAAGCAATGTTTAAAATGTGTCCCTAGATTTCGGGCTTTTGCCCCCCCCAATAAATTTTGACTTTTTCCAGATTTCTTGTGTTTCAAAGTTGAGAGATACAGTTGAGTGTCAAGTGGATTTTACAAGGAGCTGAGAGCTTGAAGAGAAGTTTAGTGCTGATTATGCTGTGTCTGTTTGCATTGTTAATCGCACAACAGGTACTGTACTTGCTTTTGATGCAGAACGATGTGGGTTCTGCTCCCACAGTATATATAGATGCATTGCTGATACTGTACTGTGTTGTTCTTTTAAAGGGGGTGGATGATGCAGTCCTGAGAATGTCCTGTTTGGCAGAGATACCTAGTAATGATGAACCTGTTATCAGTTTGCCATCCATTCCCTATTGCAATATTACTAGCTTATCATTTATTATGTAACATAAGCAATTTATTCCTCAAGGGCAAGAGGCACTTTATTTGTAGATGAAACAATGAAATATAAAGTTGTGTGCTAGCCGCAACCTCTTCCTTAGTTACAGATCTCTTTAATGTGGAATTATTTAGATGACTTTTACTGCTGCAGAGATTGTGCATATTTACTGATGCTGGTGGACTGTAGAAGGTTGAGTAGACTTTTAAGATGGAAATGTTCTGAACTGGGCAGTTTTGTTATTATTGGTGCCTGCATTTTGTTTCATTGTTTACTGGAAAAATGTTCAAAACAATACATTTAAATTGCTTCTAACAACTATACTGTATTATACAAGGAATATACTTTTATACAATCAGGAAGGTGTATCAACAAACACATGTATGTTTCCTGTGCAAGGGGCCTATGATTTGAAAACAGCCCAAAGTTAATATTTATCTGCCACTGGCCACATGCATTTTCTTTGAATGTGGGTTTCAATGCTGTTTCAATGAATGGGAGTTTCAAGGGCAGAGAAATTGTAATGCTGTCTATTTTCATTGTGAGACTGCGCTGCTTTGTTTAGCAGATGTCTATTAGTGTTTGTGCTGTAAAATGTAAAATAAAACTTTTAAATGAAATGCAAATCATAGTAGAAGTAAAGCAGTATGCACATTACAGTGTTTGTGGTAAATGGGGCAAAATAGATAAGTAATGGGATATTGGAATAGCTGCAGGGGGAAGGCCCCATTCAACCACGATTTTGAGAGGGGGAAGGGCAGCAAACTCAGACAGCCCTGGCTGAACTATACCACTCAACTGTCCAGATTTTTGCAGAATGAATAGATTTTTGCTTCTTATTTTTGGTCTGTTCCTAATAACATTTGTGTTTTCTGACAAATCATTTAGGAATGAAGTCACTAAATAATGACAGACATTGAGTTTCAGACTAAACACACTTCAGAAAAATGCATGTAAGACCTGTTATTTTGTCAACTGTCTAAGTTTATACAAGAGCAATTTTTAGTACTGTTTGTATGTTCCCCCAATATATTTGGCCTTGCCCAAATTTCCTGCATTAAGAGGTACACGCAAATAAATCACTTTATACAATTAGGTATATCCAAACCTTTCAACTGTCCCTGATTTGGGCTCAAAATGTTGCTCTCCCCCTAATAATCACTCTGCAAAATGGCAAATTTGGAAAAAAACGTGGAGGGTTTACAATTAATAAATAATTGTAATGATCATTGTTATAGATTACTTTTAATTTCAAAAATGCATGTAGATTATCTTATTTTGTCAGCTGTTCAAGTTAGCAGTACTAATATTAAAAAAGTGTCCCTTCTTTGATTGGTTCTCAGCTGTATTGTGTGGCTATTTTATATTTTTGCATCACATGTTTGGTCCATTTTTCATAAAATTCTTGTTTTCTGGCAAATTAGTGGCAAATCATTAAATAATGAAGCTAGAAAATAATGACAGACATTTGAGTTTCAGATTTCATACCGTTCAGAAAATTCATACTAATGCAAGACCTAATTATCTTTCTAAGTTTATAAGAGCAATGTTTAAAAATTGTCCTAATATGTGGGCCTTTGTCCCACTTCTATTTATGGCTTTTTCCAGATTTCTTACGCTGAGGTTGAGAGGTATGACATATGTGTCAGGGCCATCACCATCAGCCAGAGACATTTCAAATTGTGACATACTTGTTGCACTCCACTCCCCCACGTAGTGACTCTGGATGTGTCCAAGCAAGGCATGAAGTGGTTATGCAGTGTTAAGTGTGCAGAGTATTCTCCCATCCAAGGTAGACACAAGTACTACACTGGATTTTCATCTGTCCTTGATTTTGCAGAATGTTCTGGTTTCCTGTCATATTTTTATATTGCTGATTTATGCTTCTTCTTATTCAGAAAATGCATGCTGTTTCAGTGCCTGTTGCTCTGTGTTTAAGTAGCAATGCTTTAATGACCATCAGGTAAGCTTGTATGAAACTGTAAGATGCAAGTAGCTTTAATAAGCATACTGTTAAAGAATTACCAACATTGAAAGCCTTTTTGTTGTTGCCATGCAGAGAATATTTACATAACTAGATAACGAATTAGCCTTGGGTATTGAAATGCATATGACAGTATTTGTAATAAAGGACAGGATCACAATATTTTCAGAAGCTCATTACATTTGTTGGAGACTTGCAGTCATCTTTGCTGGCTTTACCCTTTACCCATAAACTATACAGAATGCCAATCTATCATGTGTGGTCCATAACCTGTGAAGTAATCCTTTAAGCAATGTATCTTAAGCTTGTTTCTTGTTTGCTGTTTATTTTTTACTTTGATCATGTTTTCTCCATAAAACAAGCAGATAGTTGTCGTCAGGCAGCAGCAGGTCTTTTTTGGATAAGAAACATTTTTACAAGTACGGGTATCACAGAGATTGCTACTTTCAGCATGTTGCTTGGTACTTTTATAAAGCTGAATATAAATTATAATTAGAACGGCAGTGCAAGGAGAAGTGGTTTGAGTTGAGTGCTGCTTGTTTTTTATGCTTGATTTTGACTGGCATTCCAGTAATGTATTTAAAAAGTAATTTAATTTTTCATGCCTCACAAACTTTTTGTTTTCATCTAGATATTAAATAAGCTGTCATGTAGCCAATGCATTGAAATATTTTTTTCTTCTACACTTCATTTTGTCTTGCTTGGACTCTCATAATGACAGTTTGGCACCCAGGGAAGCGTATTTAATTAAAGTCACAGTTTTTGTGGGTTTTAGTATAGCACCACCCCTTTCTAGTTGGCCACACCCATTCCCATTGGACCCACCCATTCAGCAGTTTCCTGCAGCCCCCCTTGATTTGAATCCACCAGCCACCACTATTTAGCTATCTATAAAACACCATTAATGTACTGTATTAATGTTTAAATGCATTTAAACAAAGAGTCTAAAACATCTAGTTAGAAACACTAATCAGAAACACCTTGTTACCCCACCACTGACCCATTAGAAAAAAATGCACTTTGGTATTAAGTCAAATTATGCTATTACTGAAGAATTAGAAGACATATATCATTCGTAGTTATTTAAAAGGGAAATGTATGTATAGTACTTATAATGGGGAAATAAGAGAAAATGAGTATTGGTAACAAAAAAGAATAGGAAGAAAGAAGAGAGAGAAAGAGATAAAAAGTTATTTAAATACTTAGTACTATATGTAATCAGAAGAAATTAATATAGAAAGGAAAAGAGAAAGTTAATAATAAAAATGATTCACATTACCTTACAGCATAGAGACTTTCCAGAATCAAATATACTACGATTCATAAAACAAAATATTTAAAATTAGAAGGAGTTTATTCATTTGTCCTTTAGTTTCTTAGTTTTATTTGTTCCTTCCTTCACAAACCATCCATTTTTTGTTGCCTGTCTCTTCAAACTCTGGGATGACCATTCCATTTCTTCTATGTCTGACAGTATTTTCTTCTTTTGGATAAATTCTACTGCTTCTTGTAGGGAATCAAAGATCTTCACTCCTTCTGGCAAGATGATTTTTATTCTTGCAGGAAAAATAATTAAAGTTTTAATATTGGCTTTTTTCAAGGACTTAATTAGAGGAACACATTCCCTTCTTCTAGATATGACTGTAGAGGTGTAGTCATTGTCAAAACAAATAACTTTTTCACCCATCTTGATAGGGGAATTAGTCCAAGCTGATTTCAGTCTTGCGAGGAAATAAATCTAACTATTATAGACCTGGGGATAGATGAAAACTCAGAGATGAAGCTGGATTTTCCAGGGACCGATGAGCCCTCTCAATTCCAAAAGAGAGGGATTCAGGCATGTTTAGGGCTGATGAAAAACAGTTATTGAGGAATTGAATCATATTAGTACCCTCTTTTTTCTCAGGAATTCCATATATTCTTATATTATTCCTCCTTGATCTGCTTTCAAGGTCTTCCAGTTTCTCAATCAGCCTGGTGTTTTGTTTCAAAAGAAATTAATTTTGATGTTCGCTTTCTGTTAGTCTAGCATCTAGGTCAGTTATTGTTTCCTCTAAGGCAAGAATCTGTTCCGATTGTTTTTTTTTTACTATTCCATTTAGAAGTTCCAGTTGTTTATTGCATTTTTGTTTGATAATATCCATTTTGTTTTCAAATTTGTCCATTTTTAGTGACAGTTCTTGGATATTTGTTATTATAAGACGTAGTTTTTTCTTCACTGCACTCTCTCGGTGTGCGTTCTTCAAGTTGTTCATCTTCAGATCTCCAGTAGAAAATGTCTTGACAGGAATAATTAAAAATTCTCTTGACTATGTATTAATTTTAGAAAATAATAAAGAGTCTATGTTAATCTAACTTTTAGTATACTTTTAGTTAGATTTTTCTAAAAAAATAAAGGATATTTCTTGTCAGGGTATTAAAATCTAAGCAGAGCTATGGATTTCTGCTGCTATCAGGCTGGCATCTTGGCCACACCCCCATTCAAAAATCTGTTTAAATTTTGCTTATATATAGGAACACTGAAATTTGTATTGCAACTACAATAATGAAGTGAAATTACACTTAATAATTCCAGGATTAGCTTCCAGAACATTTATTTATGATAGTGGATTTTTTTAAACAAATGGAAATCAGTATCGTATAGCGCACCCATTCTGTAACTAAAGATTCAATTTTGACTGTTTTCCCTCATGTATGTGCTGTTATTGCTAATTGCTTAAATTTGACCTTGAAGTGGTTCTTTAAATAATATGTTGCAGTATCTTGCAGGTATATATGCATTTCCATGGTAATTTGTACTACACTAAATTAAGGAAGCATATGATGATGAAGATGATGATGATGACGAAGTACTATAAAATGGCACAATGCTGCTACAACTAGGTGTTTGTATATATGCATCGCTACTCAGTTATGTCTTTGACAGCTAAATCACCTGCAATGTCTACAGCAGACTAAAATAAAGCAGATCTACATAAGAAATACCATTATTAAATTATTATGACTACATTTTGATGGTATTTAATGAATATGCAGTAATACATTTTGTGTTTAATATTGTCATAAGAGCCATGTGCTGTTGTATCACACTGTTTAGCACTTCTGCAGATGGGTTTACATGTTTGTATTTCATGTATCTCAGATTGCTGACCCTGCTTGCTACACTGTATCGAAGAATATTCAGAAATCCTTAGTCTATCTACAAAATGCTAAGTACCATGAGCAAGTGTTTTTTTTCACCTACTTTCATAGAATTCTGCTAGTTCTGCATCTCAAATCCATATTTTTGATCTTAAGTGCAAAAGCTTGAATTATGGATTTGAAGTATGTAACTACCGATTTTGGCTATGGTCTATGAATCTATTTAAAGACATAAACAACATTAACAACAACAGGAACTGTTTGCAATAATTAGTGCTTTGCAGAAGTGCATTTTTGAATAACACACTGATCAGCTCTAAATGACAAGAGTTCTGTTAACTTATCATTGCAAGGTTCCTGTCCCATGGTCAGCTGCTTCTGAGGTGAATAAAACATGTCAGTTCATGTTTGATTATTCACCTTTGTCTTGCTAATTTGCCGAATTTCAGGTGCTGACGAGGAAGGTTATTTATCCATCATGGGGAAGGCATGGTTGACTTCCTGCAAGATCGAACCAATCATGCTTTGGCACCTGATGCCACTGAAGGGTGAAACACAGGTAAATGTTGTCACATATGATGACGTGTTGGAGGCATGGTAGCATATGATACATTGATGCACTTTTTAGGCACCAGTCATATGACCCAGAAGATGACACTCATATGTATTTGCTCACACAGCAGGGTTATTAGAAATTAGATAAGGTTGAGCCATTGGGTTCAATATTCCAGAAAGGTATAGACGAAAATGTAAATATCAACAATAGATATAGAACTTTTGCTGAATTCCACATCATGTTTTGTGCCCAGTAAATCTATTATGAATGTTGGCTAAAACTCTATCCACCACCACAGTGTCCTTTTTAAGCAATGCCAAACTGAGATATCTACCAAGATAGCAAAATTAGCTCAACTGAACATCAAAGTGTCACTGCTGAATGCCAGTAGTCTAACTAAAACAATACACTCCCTTGAAGCCCTTTTCACACTCAGGAACATAGACATCTGTGAAGTTACTGAAGCATGATTTAAAGCAGCAGAGACTATTCTGGCAGTGCAATGTGTCAGTGTCTTCTACACTTTTTGACCAGTATCTGTACAAACAAGGGGTACAGGTGGAGGTGTCTCGATATACATCATACACATGGATACCTCTAAGTTGGTGAAACAAGATGATGCCCTGCTGTTTCCATGTGCAGTTCACCATAGACAAAATCCCATACCATATCCTGTCCAGCTATAGGTCATCTTCCATGTTCCAGGAAGCTCACAGTACTTAGACCTACTGCAGCCACTTACCATTCAACCTAACACCTCACTCTTGAGAGGCTTTAACTACCACTCTATAGACTAGAAATCCTACACGGGCTCAAATCTACAGTCACAGAGATTCCTGGACTTGGTAAATACAAATGCTGTTGACCAGGTAGTGAATAAGCTCACTGGAGACTCTAACATACTTAGTGAATAAGCTCACTGGAGACTCTAACATACTTAGTGAATAAGCTCACTGGAGACTCTAACATACTTAGTGAATAAGCTCACTGGAGACTCTAACATACTTAGTGAATAAGCTCACTGGAGACTCTAACATACTTCGTGAATAAGCTCACTGGAGACTCTAACATTCTATACTTCATACTCACAAACATGGTACAACCATGCACCCACTCCCAATGTCTTGTCTTCCCTGGTAAGGTTCGACCACAAAGTTGTCTTCTTCAAAATCAAAATGAACTATATATTCTCAGTAAAACCAGTAACAGTTAGGAACTATTCTAGGGCAAGCTACCTTTTATTAAGTGATGGTTTGTCAAAATTCAATGCCCTTCCGAACTCCAAGAACACAGCAGCCTATGCTAAATTGCTTTTAGAAACTCTGTACAACCATGTCAGTGACTGCATAGAGACTGCTGTACCTACCAGAAGTAAGTCCAGAACTATCCTAGAAAAAAAAACACCTTGGCGGCATCCCAAATTAAACAGAATATACAACAAAAAGAAAACAATATTGCAGAAATCAGGAAGGTTAATTCCCATTAAGATAAAACAAACTATCTCATCAAACTAAATAGGCAACTAAGATGGCTAATTAGGTCAAACAAAGCTGACTTTGAGGTTAAGATGACCTCCCAGGTGAATGATAGTCAAGAGGCCTTCTTTAACTATGTCAGAAACTTCAAGAGCAGCACACAGCAATGGGCTGCACTTGTGGTTAAGTCACTGAGCCAGGTGATATAGTGAACCTGTTAGTGATAAAAATGAATTTCCAACTTTATCCACCTCTCACCCTAACCATCCCCAAGAAATGCCCTCAAACATAACCCCTCCAAGTATAACTAGGAAGCATGTATTGGCTGTAATCACTAATGCCAAGAACACAGCTTCAATAGGCTCTGATGACATCCCAGGTTGCCTCCTGAACAATCTAAAATATGACTTATCATGGACAGTCACTATTCAAATATTGTCTTTAAACAGGCTTTGTGCAGAAAGAAATGAGGACTGTGATGGTCATCTCCCTTAATAAGGGAAGACCTTCAACAGATCCTTGAAACTACATTTTCATTAGACTGACTAGCCTTATTTGCAAAGTTATGGAATGAAGTATCATGGAAATTATCAGCAAGGACATAGGAGACCTCCAGACATAGGATCAATCCCAGTTTGGCTTTGTCGAAGGAAGACAATGCTTACTGAACCTGATGGACTTCTTTGAACAAGTCACTAAGGCAATGGACAAGGGAAAAGTGGTGCAGACTGCCTACCTAGATCTGTCTATTGCATTTAATACAATACTCCACTAGGGCATTATCTACAGACATGCAGGCCTAGACACAAACACTTTTATAACATGCTGGTTAGATAGCTGGTTCAAAGATAGGACCCAAGTGGTTAGGATCAGTGAGGCCACCTCCACAACATCAGTGGAATACCTTGGACCTCTGTGCTGGGTGCACTCTTCTTTGGCATCTTCTTGCAAGACAAAGGCAATGTCAAAGGCCTTTGGTGACCATGTTTGCAAATAATTGTAAACTAGAAACAGTCATTGAATCCCCCAAGATGAGAACACCATTTAGGAAGGTCTAACACAGACAAAAGCACAGCGTTAAAGCCTTGACTTAAAACTTAATGCCAAGAAATGCATTATAGTATCCTTTGGGAAACTGACCACTGTGAGTAACTATGTTGTTAACAAAATACCCTTAAAACTGATCACTAGTCATGGATCTGGGAACTTATTTAAATAATAACCTAGCCACTGCCAGCATGTGTCCAAAGTAGTAAGAAAGTCCTTCTATATTGCTCAACTAATATGTAAGGGCATGGCATCTAGATCCAGAGAAATCATCATGCCATTGTACTTGGCCTTCATCAGACCCACCATACAGTATAATGCCCACTTTATTATATACCTGACCAGACATTTTACAGCAACTGAAACATTCACAATGACTCCTTATAAAAAGAATACAAGGAGTAAACACAATATGCTGATCACTTCATAGTCCTCTCCCTTAAGTCTTCATCATACAGATGTCTGAGAAGTGATCTTTGCCTGTCACTGAAGGCATCCCTGGTCCCCGTTTTGATGAACCTTTTGCACATCCACAGAACAAAGTGTATCAGAACTACTAGATCAAAATACTTAAAGTTTGATTGTGACATAACTGGGACATGTTAGAGAGACAGATATGTTTCACAGAGAATTCCCATTCTCTGGAACAGGCTCCCCATCCATGTGAAACAGAGCTGCTCCCTAACTCTATTTAAGTGCATCTTGGACTAATGGATGGTTAATCACAAATTCACACCTGGTCTGGTGCCTATGTCTCTGATGGACAGAGGCAATCAGTAAATCACTGTCTACATAAATTGACTTTGTGGGTCAAATGTGGTTTGCACAGCTATGCTGAAAAGGGCCCCAGTAGTCATTAACTTAGTATGCACCTATGAACCTATGTTTCATATATGATTAACTGCTTTCATACGGATTCCAGCGATACTGATCATTGTCATTGCTTATTCTCCTTTTTCTCCGCTGCTCTCTGTTATGTTTTAGATTCATTAGATGATACAAAGGATAGCACAACATCAATAAGGTTCCCTGTCATGTTTTATTCCTTATGTCCTTTGACCTTTCTGATATCTCCTCCATTATTGATCAGCTGTTTGTTTCCCACCATTACTTGCCAATCAAGCCCCTTCTCTTCCTCGATTCATTTGTATGACTTATAGCCAGGTTGTCATCCTGCACATGGTATGTGACTTGCCTATTCTTCTGTGTTGTCTGCTACTTTACTACATTTGTTCCCTTTCCTGTAGCCATAGTGAATACCCACGACACCCTACCTGTTACATCTGAATGTCTGACTGCATTAACTATGTTTTAGCAGAATGTGCCATACGTCATCCCAAGATCAGCACACTCTTTTTCCTGTTTGTTTTCCTTGTACACGCTCCTTGCATGAATATTAGAAAAGGGGGACATGGGAACCACTTCCTACAACCTATGACCTTTATGACTGGATGTGGCCTCTCAAGTTTAGACTGTGGTGCTATGCCACATTGTTGTGTCTGGCATTCCTGCTATAAAGATTTATGAGCTTCGCTAGTGTTCACAGTACAGCCATTTTGCACTAATGATTTAGCGATCATTTCTTTAGTGTCATATCTTTTTCCATGCCAGCAGTTGCTATTCTCTGCATGGGCTACTCCCTAAACAGCTCTGTGCAATTGCATATATTGTGCATCTTGCAACAGGCTGAGCTCCATCAAATATCTGGTATGATATGTTTTATGTTGATATGTATAGCTGCACTGATGCAGTGAGATGCCATAAGTTTCATGCCAACTGTCCCTTGTCCTTTAGTGGTCAGCAACTTCTATCATTGCCAGGCATGCCATACTGTCCTATTTACATGCTGCCATATGCTACCCTCTACCTCTCATACCTTGGCACGGCATTTGTGTACCAAGTACTATCCTTTAGCATCTTTTCTATCACCTTTCTTTGTGCTTTACTGTGTTTGCTGTTTTCTTGCTTCTGTCAGCCTGCTATCTTGCATATATGTTGCATGCATTGTATTGCTTATAGTAATTGCTGATACTATGCTTTCAGCCTTATTATCTAGTCTTTTTTTCTGGTATTTCCTACTGTTGTATTTTACGGTTTATCATACAGCTTGGGGTTCCTCTACTTGTTCTATCCATTCCCTGTTGCTTTATTTATTCAGGCATACTATCCTTAAAACACACTTGTTGCTAGATACATATTATTATGATGCCCACTTTTGAATTTTGCATACTGTAGTATTTTGTTTTTTAATGTTAAATAATGACTTCTGTGTCAGTGAATACTTCTAAGATCATTAACTAATCATTCTTAAAATAATTTATGTATAGCTCTTTAGCATCATCCTCTAGTTTTAAAATATTGATCTGTATTCATGCTGAAGCTAATGATTTGATTTTAGTAATTTAGAAAGCCAGTGGTATCAATAAATTGTTTCCAAGGTCTCTTAATGAAGACATGACCTGGAGGCATGTTTAATCTCAATGCACTCAGCTGTGACATTTGGCAGGAAATTTAGCTTGTCTTGGCCTTTAGACTATACAGACTTAGGCAGTATTTATTAAAGTGGAAATATCAATACTCCTTTTAACAGATCTAATTAACAACAAGTAATTGAAAGCAAAGCCTTGTTTATTAGACTTGTATATCCCACATAACAGCTGCTTAATGAATATCAGTTGGTTCAGTTGAATATACTTGGTCTATACTTGGTCATTTGGAGCTTTTGATACAGTCCATACTTTATTCTTCTCTTTGTCTGTGCATTTATTTTTCAGATGAAATATATGCCATAGTTCGTATATTAAATAAACATGTATGCATTTTGGCTACCAATAGCACTCTCATTTCATAATCAGTAGTTATGTGCCAGCTTGCAAAATTGTTGCATTTCTTATTTTATTCTGTATAATTTAGTGTTGATTTCTATACTAGTCTTCAGTCATCTTTATAGATCATGCCAAATCATGACACTACATAAGTCACATAAAATATTCAGTGTGAATATGTGGCCTGGAAAGAATTTTATTTTATTACTAATTGCCCATGTGCAGCAGGCAACTAATTTGGACGGTGGGGGGGGGGGGGGGTACTCACTTCTAATTCATTGCATTCATGTGACAGGCAAAATGTTCATTTTTTTTACTGAAATGTTAGCTGAAGATATTTATTGTTATAATTTAAAAAAAAGAACACTTTTCCCATACATTCACATCTGAATTTATGGCATTTCATACAACATTGATTAAGGTAAGTTAATCTTAAGGAGAGTGTACATATTATTTCCATAGGGATATCTCTGAAATGAGTAAAAGCATGTAGAACATAGTATCTTAATTTTTATTGCATATATTATTTTGTATGACTATTTGTGACATTTGCATTTGAATAAATATAAATTTAAATATAACATTGAATTGAGAATGTTTGCTGAGCTGTATAAATAAATAAATGCAGGCACACACACACACACACACACACACACACACACACACACACACACACACACACGCACACACGCACATGCACACACGCACACACACACACACACACACACACACACACACACACACACACACACACAAACACACACGTGTATATATATATATATATATATATATATATATATATATATATATATATATATGGGTCCATATGACTTGGTCGACTGTTCATTTGGTCGACTGTTTATTTGGTCGACAGTTCATTTGATCGACAAGCATTTTAGGTGGGGGGCTTCGCCCCCCACACACCCCAATGTGGGGGGCTGTACCCCCCACACCCCCCCTAACTATATATATCAACTCCAGGGTCGCACAACATTGGGGTAGGGGGCAAATGCTTGTCGATCAAATGAACTGTCGACCAAATAAACAGTCGACCAAATGAACAGTCGACCAAGTCATATGGACCCAATTTTCTAACGAGACCAGCACTGTTATTCTTGACAACTCAGTTGATTTAAATAACAGTACCAACGCTGATCTTATTAACAATAAACTAAAACTGT
This sequence comes from Protopterus annectens, assembly GCF_019279795.1. Lineage (NCBI taxonomy): Eukaryota > Metazoa > Chordata > Ceratodontiformes > Protopteridae > Protopterus > Protopterus annectens. The sequence continues at coordinate 1,536,535,154 of NC_056745.1, read as the reverse complement.
TCGACGTCTGCCTTGTTAAGTTGAAAAAATTACAACTTGAAATTTCCTACTTCCGAGAGTGCCTCACTCAGAAGGTGGTACCTAAAGGCTTGAGGCATGCTCCGTACCCAACTGGGTTAGAGGCAGGTTCTGCATTCCATACTGATCTGGTCAATTTGTTTGACCGGCAAGGGTTTGAACTTATTGAAATCATAATTAAACACTACACTCTATGGGTTGAAGATTTGTCACATTATGTAACAGAACTTTACAAAACAACACAAGCACATTATGAGTTTAGTAGATACAAATACGAGTATGAATGAGTGTTTACTAGCATTGATCAATACATGTTTAAATTGAAATCAAACAAACTTAAAAAACTAGAAAGAGATTGTAAGGTATATAATTCTGGAACTGCTTATCCTATTCCACCACCAGCACAGGTTTGAAATAAAAGGACTGTCCACCTAAACCAACCAAATACATTCAACGGTCATCAGAATGAAACCATAATTAAAAATGGGGATGACATAACTGATGGGGGCTTTCCACACGATAATGTGGTTAATACTAATCATAGACTTTCGGTTCCTACACCTAATGCAGATGAACCGAGGGAGACTCCCTGGAGTCAGAGGTTACGCAGTGCTCATTCTGGTAATAACTTACCTCAGCAACATCAAAATTTTCAGCAAGGTCCCTTTACGGGGGCCAGGCCAAAACAGAAGAACTTCCAGCAACTGCAACACAAGGGCAATCGGAAGTTCAGCAAATACAAGAATTAACACTTCAACTACAGCCTAATTGTTTACTTCCTACTAGTCCTGATGTTTGTGGGGACCAGTCCACTCTGACTTTAAACTCTCAGATTTCTCTTGACTTTGACAATTTGAATCTTAGTTATGTTGAAGATCGCCCTAATTTAGAACAACTGGTGATTATTCTGAGCAAAGCAGGGGACTTTAAACTTTACAATTTCAGTACTACTCAGTTTAGTACTGACATGGTCGATTTTTTGTCAAAGGGTCTGACATTTGTGCCATCTAAAGCATGGAATATAGTTGACACTATTGTGGACATTAAAACCTATATTAGGAAATTAAACTTTAACTTGTTAATGGGTAATGTTTTCAGCTCTGGTCACCAGGATACACTTTATTTCCCCAGCACATACAATCCTCCTTTGCATCCAGTGTTAGAACTTTTTGAAAAATGTTGTGAATTGGACGTTAGACACATTAATACGACCAGGCCTGTGAGTAACCCCACTATTAATATCAACCAGGACAAGCGTGATTGTCTACAATTTTTTAAATCACAGGGCTTAGGGTTTTGTAAACCTGATAAGGGTGGTTGGTCGGTGGTCTTCAGTACTTCTGACCACCGACATCGTATGGCCAGGTTGCTCAACACTGAAGCATATACTAACAGTTCATGATCAGAGGTAAATAAAGCTTATAACACCATTAAGGAATGTATAGAAGATCTTTTTATTGAAGGAAGCATTGATCAGAAGATTCACAATTATGTGACAACTTTATTTCCTGGATACCCATGCATTTTTGGTATTCCTAAAATCCATAAGTGCATTGAGAACTCTCCATTGAGACCCCTAGTGGATAGTAAAGGGTCACCAACCTGCTCCTGTGCTAAAATTGTAGACGTCATCCTACAAAAATATCTAATTAATGAGTCTCACATATGTAAAGACTCTTGGTCTTTCTTGGATAAGATAGGATCGTTTGACTTCAACGTGAATTATAACTTTCTCACTATAGACGTGAGAGATTTGTACACGTGCATACCCCATGAAACAGCATTGGAATGGGTGGTCCTCATGTTAAAGAAACATAAATCAAATTGGTTTCAGTACTTATAGAATTAGTACTAACTAACAACTACTTTATGTTTCAAAACAAATTCTTCTTACAAAAAGTAGGGGTTGCAATGGGGTCTCCCGGTCGAGGTAGCATAGCTAACCTAGTCATGGCCTATTGGGAATCAGAGTGCATTTTTAAGAGTAACAAGTTTGCAAACACTTTCATTTTCTACACTAAATTTTTGGATGACATCTTTATTTTGTTTAATGGAGATGAAGGTGATAGTAAATTGGTAATGGACTACTTTAATAGTACTACTGATTTCCTGCAATTTACGTCCACATTCAACTCAGACGCTATTGCATACTTGGACATATGCTTAGATAAGAACTTTGTCTTGAATAGTTTCACAGCAAAGATCTTTAGGAAAAACACATATTCTAACACTTTTTTGCACTACACTAGTAGTCACCCCTTCCACCAAAAGAAATCTGTTATTAAGGGTCAATTGGTGAGAGCTTCCAGAATGGTTAGTCTGGATGAAGAGTTTGTTGACGAGTGTAGTGTAGTAAAGAGTATGTTCCTCCACAGAGGGTACCCCGAACCTCTTTTAGATATGCATATACAAGAGGTAAAGGACAAGAGACGTGAGAAGGTTTATGTCCCGCTATTATGCGTTAAACCCACTGTAACACCTATAAATATAGGAATTCCACTAGAAGAAACTAATGAAAACACCACCAGTACCATTAGTTATGAGGACACTAACACCTCCATGAACTGCATTTAGTACACACAGCAATGTATGCCTAACTATCTTAAAGAAAAATTGGGAGTTATTTAAAATGTATCCAAATGTTTATCAAAAAGTAGGTGAAGGCCCAAGAGTGACTTACAGGAGGGATAAAAATCTTAAAACATTTATTGGAACAGTCTGACATGTCTGTGGTTAGGAACCCTGGTATGCACAAATGTTTAAACTGTAATTTTTGTAAATTTGTGGAAGAAACAAAATCTTTCCAGGTAAATGGTCACCTGTACAAGCTTAAGGGTAGATACAATTGTAATTCTACCTTTGTTACATATTTAGAAAAGTGTTCATCCTGTGTAGCCTTCTATATAGGAAAAACTGAGAGAAGACTATGTGATAGAATGTATGAACACCAATATTCTATAAAGAAATGTAAACCTGAGAATGCACTAGCAAAACGTATTGCTTGTTACAAGGACCATTCTTTCAAATTTATAGTAGGGGAGGTCCAAGACCCCTCAAACTTGAGGAACTTGAATTAGCCTGGCAGGTGAGGTTAAATGCCTACAGTTTCCAGGGGTTGAATGATTCCTGCTCTATCAGTAGTGTTTTAAAGTTAAATAGCCTTAAGAGGTAAACTAAGATAAATATGTGCTGTTTAGAGCAGCATATACAGTCTTATGTACTTATTATTACTTTTTACATGTTGTTTTTTAACAACATATTCTTATTAGGTAGGGTTTTATTATTTTTTAATGCTTCAAAATTTGGCTGTATCATTTTAACTATGTTTGTATTTTGTGTTCTTGTTTATTATTATTACTTTTCATGTTAGAAAAAGCTACTTTACCTTTAACTTGATGGATCTAATTAACGATTGTTTAGTGAATGCAAGTGTATATATAAGGAACTTTTTATCGACTGTAATTGTTTCTGAAGAAGTCAGCTGTTGGGGCTGACGAAAAGCGCTTTAAACTTGGCATTAAATTCCTACTGTTCGACTGCAAACTTGCCACCGTTCCTGTTTTTTATTTTATTAGTTGGTTTGCCAGTCCGTTTTAAATAGCAACATTCATTATATACAATGCATATTACATGTTACAACAGAAAATTCTGTCCGGAAAAAAATGAAGTACTTATAGTGCAAGAATGCTTATACTATACAATATGCAGGTATAATAACATAAACAGAAGGACTAAAGTCAAAAGAGAAGACAGGTTAATTATATAAAAATAAAGAAATCCTTCAGGAGGAAGTATTTACAGAGACTGGACATAATGTAGTTTTCCAGGGAATCTGTATTTATAGGTAAAAGGAATATATAATAGTTGATGAGTCATCTGGGATGAGCAGAGCTAAGTTTAATCAGATGGATAGATGCCTAGTCAGGTTTAGTACAGGGGCACAACCAGTGTGTTCTAAGGTAGAGTTTCAGTCTGTTTTTGAAGAGTGATAGAGAGGAAAGAGAGGAAATGTCACTGGGGAGAAGATTCCAGGTTTTTACGACAGCATTAGAGAAGAGAGATTCACCAGCCTTGTTGTTAGGTTTAGTGTTGTGTAGAAGATTTTTGTGTGAGGAACATAGGGATTTCAGATTTGTATATGGAGTGATGAGGGTAGATAGAATAGGAGTACTGGAAGGTTTATAAAGAGTTTTATGGGCAATGGTTAGTTGTAGTTCCAGCCATCCAAGCTGCTTTATATTTATGCAATGGTGGGTTCTGTAAGGGTTTCCTGTTGCAAATCTAGCAAAGTTATTGTATGTAGGAAGTTTCTAGTTTGCTGAGGTTATTTTTAGAAAGGTTAGTAAAAATAGGTGAGGCATAGAGGAGTGTAGAGATTAGATGAGTGTGAGCTATGGTTGTTCTAGCTGTGGGGGAAAGGTAAGGTTTAATCCTATAGAAGGAGCCAAGTTTTTTGTTGACAGTTTTTATAGTATTATTGATATGGATGTCAAAGTTCAGATTGTTATCAACGGTGATACCCAGTAGTTTGGTGGTTGGGTCCGGTGATATAATGGTACCATTGGTGGATGTAACTGAGAAATCAAACGGAGGGGACTTATGAGTCAGATTAAAGAGGATGAGTTTTGTTTTTTGGGGGTTCAAAAGAAGGCAACACTGTGTGAACCATTGTTCAACTGTGTTAAATGCCTTTTGGGTTTGAGAGAGAAGTTCAGATGTGGATTTGGCTGAGCATATAAGTGTGGAGTCATCGGCATATTGTATGCATGTGGCTTGGGGGATGGGTAGATGAAGGTCATTAATAAATATTGAGAAGAGGAGAAGCCCCAGTATGGATCCTTGAGGGATACCTAGGGTAACTGGTTGGAGGGTAAAAGAGTCTTATGCCAGATTACTGCCTGTTGTCTTTTATCTAGGTAGGACTGGAACCATTTTATGGAAGGTGCATCTAATGATAGGGATTTGAGTATGTTGATGAGAATCCGATGATTAACCATGTCAAATGCTTTGGAGAGGTCAATAAATAGTGCTGAGGAAAGGTTATTAAGGTTGCGGTTTTTGTTTATGCAATCTGTAAAGGGAAGGAGGGCAGTGGTAGTGCTGTGTGAGGGTCTGAGACCATATTGACAGCTGGATAGTAAGTTATTTTGGGTTAAGTTGTCAAGTAATTGCCTGTGGATGCATTTCTCCATGATTTTTGCCAAAGGTGAAAGAAGGGTAATAGGGCGGTAGTTGGAGAATTCAATAGAGTGTCCGCCTTTATGGAGGGGGATAATATGAGAGACTTTCCATAGGCTAGGTATGTGACCTTCGGTAATAGCCCTATTGATCAGAATAGAAATGGGATATGCTATAGCTTTGGCTGATAGCTGTAGAAAATCAGCAGGTAGTTGGTCAGCTGAGGGAGAGCATGGTTTTAGTTTTTGTATGAGGGTTAGAATATATGTATTTGGGACAGGTTGCAAATGAAAAGGAGTGGGTGAGGTAGAGTTATAGGAAGGTAAAGTGAAGTTATTATGTGATAGCTGACTAGCTAGTGTTTGGATAGTATTAGAAAAGAAGGTATTTAATGTATTGGCTGTATTCATGGGATTATTATGGTCATTATTTTGAGGGTTAGGTGTGGTGGATTGACCTGGGTGAAGTAATTGGTTAATGATAGTCCAGAATTTTTGTGGGTTGTTTTGGTTAGTTTGTTGAAATTGTAGGTAGTAATTTCTTTTATCAGAGAGTATAGCTTTATATATATATATATATATATATATATATATATATTTATATATATATATATATATATATATATATATATATATATATATATATATATAAATAACTGTATATATATATATATATATATATATATATATATATATATATATATATATAAATAACTGTATATATATATATATATATATATATATATATATATAAATAACTGTATATATATATATATATATATATATATATATGTATATATATATATATATACAAATATACCTATATGGGTCCCTATCAGTTGATCAAGTGGGAATTCATATGGTTGAGACCATATGAACGAGTTTGTAAACTCAAAGCTTTTGAATAACAGCAATCGAGGTACAATGAAGATTGGGAAATTTACCCTATTTGTCACCATAGTGCAATCTCAGAGTTGATATATATAATTATTTGCAGGGGGTGTGGGGGGGGGCTGAAGGGTACGGGGGGCTTACTCCCAGAAAAAACATAAATAAAGGAAGATTTTTTTGTTTTTCTTTTTTTTCTGATGTTTGAGTTTTCGGAAACTTGATCATATGGTCACAACCAAAAGAATTTTGAGTTTCTGAAAGCTCAATCATCTGACATAAACCAATATATATAGCTATAGACATAGATATGAAAAACATCTGTACAATTGATGGTTTGTATTGTTGAAAGCTGACATTTTTTTTTGTAGGCAGAAGCAAGCAAAACTTATTTGAGTTTGTGCAAGTTTGTGGGGATTAGGGATTTTGTCCATTTCCCCCCAGTAGATCGATCTTGCAGTTGGTATTTATAATTATCAATGGGTGTGAGGGGCTTGCCCTCTGCAAAAACAAACACAATTTTTTTTTTGATAGTTTGCATTTTGATCCTCTTTTGGATCAATGTTTTTTTCTCTCAACGTTTTTGCACTTTGATATTTTGAAGTACATCTCTAGGTATAGATACATCGCTAGATATGTGGGTGCATATACAATAACATACATTTTATCTTTTTTACCTGATGCAACCCCATTTGCCCATTTTTTCCAAACTTGCATAAGGTACAAAGAATTTCTCTGTCCTTTTCCATCATCCTCATTTTGTCTATGTGAGAGAGTGTGTGTGTGTGTGTGTGTGTGTGTGTGTGTGTGTGTGTGTGTGTGTGTGTGTGTGTGTGTGCACGTGTGTGTGCGTGTATGCAAATCCCATTGAATAATTTGACACCAAGCTGTAATCACTATATAATGCTTTGTTAGGTTGCTTTATATTTTATAATATTTTAGACTGTACACACATTGTTTTAGGTCATAAATTAAATATTTGAAGGCAACTTCAGTCAGCAAACCTGCCAATAATGAAATGGAAAGTCAAAAGTAATTTTTAATGTTTCTGAAGTTATACAAAAAGGATGAAAACTAGCATTGATTTTGAGATAGGTATATTACTTTCTATTTTTATCACTTATGTGATCTGCTCTGTTCACTTACTGTTACATTCAAGGACGTAATTGTCACTGTACAAGGCCATTATATAATAAAATAGAGTTCAATACTCAAAATGCACTCCAAAAGTACATGGTGAGTGGAGAAGTCACAAGTTATGTGATGGTTTTATAGCTTCCAAAGTAATGGGACACTTGCTTCTTACAATTCAGAATATAAATGACAATTGTTGTCCTTTTTACTGCCATAACATTTAACAGATTGAACAAACTAGTGTCATATTAAAGTGTTTACAGATTTCAAATCTAATTTAATAGCAACACAGTATGGACAATTTTCATGTTTGTTACCTTGACAATAGCTAATAGCTACAATATTGCCTTTAACTAAATGTTTTAGAAATGTTTCAGTCTGATAATTCCAAATAGCCATTCTGATCTGGTTTGACTCAACATACAGAGGGTCTTGCCTTGCAAATGTCTAAGTATTTTCTTTAAAAAAATTAGGCAAGATGTTTGGATAACCAGCTATGATTTCTACAGAGAATCCTGTTGAAGTTTAAAGTAATAGAAATAGTTGTGCCTTGAGATTTGCCTGGTAGTGTGTGTGACACCCCTGTATTGGCCCAGTAATCAAGGAGCCTCAGTCATCACCACTGGCATTATCAAAATCATTCTCTATCAGAACATCTGCAGGGATATCCTCAAACACACCTACTTGCTTGCTTCCCTTTCCACCCTCCCAGTCAAGGTGAACTCTAGATAAAAGTATTTAGAATGGGATCCCTCCTAAATTTCTGACTGAAGTAGACTGCCCAAGCAAGTCCTACTCCTCTGTAACCATTGCAGGCTTCACAACGCTTAGGTCAGAGACTGTGTCTCTATTAGCCATGGCCTCTTTCTCATTCACTAAGATAGGATATAACCCCTTGTGGTAGTTTGGTACCCTTGTTGTCTGGAGACAACTTACTGCTGGCATTTTGTCATTCCCCACTTACTGGCTCTCCCACCTTTTGTTCCCTACCTTGCCTCTGTGAACATCTATATGCTACATGGCCCCATTGGTTGAATTTAAAACATTTAACCCTTGGTCTTGGATGTGTACATGGACTAGTGGATTCCCCTGCTACTGGCGGGCTCTGTTCTGGCAGTCTGGACTGTCCACCATGGGTTCTCTTAGACCCATGAGCAGCATTGGGTGTCCCTTTCCTGTGCAGTGATGCCCTGCTTGCTAGGTATAGGTCTCCCTTCTTCCCAAACTCATCTGCAGTAGTGCATTGTATATCAACTGATCTCATGTCCTCAGGCAAAGTGCTAAGGACATGTTCCCTCATGAAAAGGTCTGCCAGTCCTTCAAAAGTGGTGACCTGACATCCACTTACCCACCCATGAAAATAAGTGCTTAGTTCAGCAACATATTCACACACATTTTCATCTGCTTTGCGTCTATGCTCACAAAACTTTTTCCTATAAGCTTCAGGTGTTAACTTAAAACATTTGAAAAGACAGTTCTTTACAACATTATAATTTAAACAAACAGTATCAGACAGTTTAGAAATTACAGTTACAGCTTTACCATATAGTAAAGGGGTCAGAACCATACCCAGAGCCCTTGGTCAACATTATACTGTTTACATACCCTCTCAAACATATGAATGAAACTATCAAAATTATCTCCCTCTGTAAATTGTGGAAGAAATTTACTGACCTTTGTTGCTTTTGGGGTTTGGCTATTCCTTTCTGCATTACATCTATGACTCTGGCAAAGAGTCAGCATCTCCTTTTCATGTTGTCTCTACCTCTCCTTCATCAGGCATCGCAGTTTCTCACTTTCCTCAGCCTTCAGACATTGGAGTTTCTCATTTTCCTCAGTCTCTAGATGCCTTAGTCTCTCTACTGCCTCTATTTCCAAATACTTGTCCTCCATTTCAAGTCTCTTTAACTCCAGATGGATTTTTAAGTCCTATATGGAAAGGTTAAGCTGTCCATTTTCTGACAGTTGTACATCTCCACGGTCAGTCTGATTGTCCTCCAGGTTGCTATTCTGTGATGTAGCTGTGACTTAAGCTGCAATCATGTCTGCTTTTGTCAGCTTGCCATGCACCAGTCCTTTAGCTTGGCACATTTCAGCCAACTGGCTCCTTGTCAGCTTGCAATGCTCCTCTGCTGACATGCTTGCCTGCTCTCCCTGACTAAGCTAACAAAAAAATAAAACAGTTGTGATATGAACTCTGATTGTTTAATGCATGGCTGATTGAGAGTACAAACACCTTCAGTAACCACTGTACACAGGCAACAGGAATTCAATATCCACACAACTACATGCCAATTAATATGTGATGTGGCTATCTCACCACTGTCAACCAAGTAATATGTGATGTGGATATCCCACCACTGTCCACCAATTAATATATGATGCCCCTGCACTGGCCCAATAATCAAGGAGCCTCAATCTTCATCACTGGCAACAGTGAGGGATGTATGCAATGGGGGGATAACAAGTACACACACACACAGTAAAATGCAATTTCCCTTAAGAGCACACAGAGATCACAGTCAGTCTGGGGCCAGTTTCTTCATTTCTCTCAAGATCCCCAATAAGATTCCACACTGGCACAGCTATAGAGTTGAGTCCTTACCCAGATTTCCAAGCCAAGTCCTCCCAACACTCTCTCTGTCCAAACAGGGCTTCATGTCCCTCCCTATGTAGCTGACACACACACACACACACACACACACACACACACACACACACACACACACACACACACACACACACATACACACACACACACACACACACACACACACACACACACACACACACACACACACACACACACACTTTGAGATTTGATTTATACAAAAACACATACCTGGAAAAGGCTGGCACAAGTTTACTATCTATCGTCCCTTCTGCACAGACCATAAGGTAGTTATCACTGCCACCAGTACACTTTATCAGCTACTTTCAGGCCTTTCTCAAAGGATGACCAGTCTTACTGTGTGATGTTGCTATTATCCAAATGGTAAGTGTGACCAAGACTTGCAAGGCTATTTAAGAGTAGCCTGTACAGTGCCACCAAATACATATGCAAGTACTCTAAGATCTTAAATATGCCTCACAAATATCAGCCACAAACATAGGTTTAAATATATCTAATAATGAATAATAAAATAATCACTGGAAGTATTTTAAAACAGCATTGCAGGACAGTCTCAAATAAGTACAGAAAACATCTAAACTAATCTTACAGACAACATGCAGGCAGAAGTGCTGATGATGAATGTTTCAAGGTCAAAGACAAAATACAAAATGCCCCATCTCCCTCTCTCCCCTAGAGAGTTCTTAAATTAATAATAAACATTACTGTTGGGTCAGCCTGAATGACATCACTGTCACCTGCCTTCAGTTGCCAGGCTAACACAGACTAACATCTCTTTGTTAAAATTACATATCTCTCAGATGTTTGCCCAGAACACTTTAATGTTTGAAACCTAGTAATGATTTCTATTTCAAGACAATACAAAAACTTCTAGCTCTAGACATTGTGTCTGCTGCTGAGCTGAAACTGAGAGATAACACAATTGTAAATCACTTTAATTTCAACTTATTTTCTTGAAGTTTTGCAAGTTGACTCTGTATGTTCCAGCTTCTATAATTAAAACATATATTTGCACAGGTATTGTATATAGTTAATATACATTTCTGTTCTTTTTCAGTAGGGTACACTGTGGACATATCCTGTTCAACACACATTTCTGCACCAGTAGTTTAATATACACTTAAGATATAGTTATCTTACATTTGTAAGACAAGCATATGAATCATGTTGATATTCACAAATTACATGTGATTATTTACAAAATTCCAGATAGCTGGGCTGGCAGTGTCACAGTGCGAATTTGAAATTGTTTTCTTCTATCACCTAGAATGGCAGAAATGTTGATTTTTGATTACTATATCTTCAAAGAGAACAAGCCTGTGCATTCCAAGGATATGCAGTACTTCTGATTTCTTTATCAATACAGACAATAACTGTGAGATGATCTGATACTTTTTTTTTTTTTTTTTTTTTTTTTTTTTAGCATTTATAGCAAAGTTGTCAGGAAATTAGTTTAACAATAAGCAACAAATTGTACTCAGTCTGTTATGGTACATGGAACTATATGCAAACTCCATCATCTTTAGATTCCATGGCATTCTCTTAACACAGTCCCAAAATAGTTGCAATCTCTTTAAATGCCACTTGCATGGAGAAATATAATTTTTTTTTTTTATTAATATCACACTAACAAGCATGTTCTGGATGCACTGGAACAATGAGACTGAAAAAACAGGCCAGTTAAATCAAAGTTATATACTTCATAATGTAATAAGCATGAATAATTGACATAGGCTTATGTAGCATTAAATGTGAAAATTAACTATGGATAGACACGTGTAAATAAAATTATCAACCTAATTCAAAAACTATATATTTGTGGCTATATGGCATTGGAGTAGGGGCTCACACTCCCATTAATATAATAAGCTAACTACAAGGTCATATAGCCTTTGTATTAAAAGAATACTGGATATTAAACTAAATCATATAATCATAGATTTTATAGACAGACCAGTGATTTATATGATCATTCATGCCTTGCCATTACTTTTTGTCACACCACACCTCCTTTCTCCAAGAGGACCGTACTAGTCAATCCCTGAGTAAATCTGTGGCTTCCCATTTGGTCATGTAGATTATGGGTAAAGGAAGACTATGAATCACACTACTTTATATCCAGGGAAATTTTATTCTAGAGGTTTGGGGGATACTAGGTTATATACCATATTTTCTTTCTTTGTGAAAATTTATTTCCCTAGTTTTAGAATCTGTGGAGATATTGGACTTCTGTAGATACAGGCAGTCCAGGACAACCAGATCCCCAATGGTTCTATGAGACAGACATCATCTCTTAAATGTCTGTAAGAAACCAAATAAATGGATAGAGCATCTAGTCTCCCTTGGTATATCTGGGACTTTAGGCCTGTGATCTTTTTGGTTAGGAACCTTTGGGCGCTTGTCGTACAGCATAAAATGGAGGTAGTATTTACTAATTTCAGTTCATACCATTCTGTTTATGGCCTTTTTTATCATAGACAGAGTTGTATTAAAGCATTCCAGGTGAGGGTGATACACCAATGTTCTTAATTGTTTACATTACAATACAAGCACAACTGATGCATTACATTGGGCATAAGTATGGTTCTGTGATTGTTAAGTGTTTTTTTTTTTTTTTGAAGTCTCTGCCCTGTAGAATGTAGCACTGGTTCTGGCTATTGACTTAGCTTTTTTTTTCCTGGGATATTGCTTCAGAGGACTTAGCAGAACTATCAGTAATCACTAGAATATATTGGTATCCATTACTAGAGTTTACCAGTGAACCTAAATGATCCATGGCTATACTCTTGAACTGGACTTCAATAATAGGCATAGGTATGAGTAAACATCTGAACCCAGAATGTGTACCATCTTTTGACATTCTGGACAAGCTGCACAGAAGCTGTCAGCACTTTTTATTACCTCAGTTAATTTATAGGCATAGGTATCAATAAACGTCTAAACCCAGAATGTGTACCATCTTTTGACATTCTGGACAAGATATCAGTGTCTTTTATTATCTCAATTAGTTAATATATGTCTAAAATTCTAGCTTTGATTTTGCCCTTCTGAAAGTGACTTCTCGAATTATGGCCAAGTGCAGTTTTCATCACAGGGTTTCTAAAATGTTTTGGAGCTAACGGTACAGCATTTCTTCTTTATCTTTGTTTATCCTGTTCTGCACATCACTTCACAACTCCTTGTGTTTTCCTTATATTTTTTTTGGCCCTGCATAATATATCATACTTAGACTGTTCTTTCTGTCTGAAAATTCTCATTGCTTGTCTACAAATCTTCAAAGTCAGGAACATTTTTGACAGTACAGTGACATGTAATATAACATAAAGACTCTTCATCTATGGATACAGGTATGGATATGGCTTCTTCTCTCATCCCTTCCTCTTCAAAATTCATCTAATGCCAGTAACCGGCTTCTGTTTTAGGTTTGGCAATCCCTTTACTTATATCTCTGTGACTTCTGTCTCTTAAATTACCTGCTGTTGAGAATCCTATTTCTGACTAGACCTCTGTCTTAACTTCACAGAGAGAAAGCTTGGAGTCTTTTCAAGTTCACTTTCTTCACTTATTGACTCTATCACTATAAGTCTCTCTTTCTCTATCTCTAAAGAAAGATTGTGTACACAAGCAACTAATGCAATACCTTTCACAGAATAACTTACTATCCGACTCCCAGCATGGTTTCAGGCCATACCACAGCACCACATCAGCCCTCCTTTCCTTTACTACTGCCATAAACCAAAACAGGAATGACAATAGGCTAACCTCTGCCCTCTTTCTTGACCTATCAAAAGCCTTTGACATGGTTAACCATGAACTTCTCATTCTTTCACTAAAATCTATTTCCCTCAACAAGCCTGCTATCCAGTGGTTCCAGTCATAATTGACTGGTAGACAGCAGGCGGTACTATGGCAGGGCAAACTCTCCAGCCAGTTACCTCTCACACTTGGTGTCCCTCAAGGGTCCATACTAGGTCCACTTCTCTTCTCTATTTTTATCAACAACCTCCACACTGCTATCCCTAAAGCCACCTGCATTCAACACACAGATGATTCCACTCTCATCTGCTCAGCCACCTCCCCATCCGACTTGCAAATCTTAACCCAAAATACATTTAATAGAGAATTGGCTCGCCAACCAATGCCTACTTCTGAACCCCAATAAAACTAAACTTCTACTCTTCTCTCCCACTAGTAGATCCACCACACTTTCATTCTCTGTCACATCTAACAATGGTACCACTATGTCCCCAGATAATCACACCAAACTGCTAGGGGTTATCATAGACAATAATCTCAAATTTGATCTACAGGTCAACAAAACCATACAGACCATCAATAAGAAGCTTGGATCACTGTATAGAAACAAGACATTTTTAACCCCACTGGCTAAGACTGCAATCGCCCGATCACACCTACTCTCTACTCTTTTATATGCCGCGCCTGTACTCTCAAGCCTCAACAAATCTGAACTAGGTAAGCTGTCCCATATCTACAATCATATTGCCAGATTCGCCACTGGCTCCACCTATAGAACCCACCACTGCCAGAACCTTAAACAACTAGAGTGGCTAGAACTGCCCAGCTTAAGTCCAATTCAATCAACTCTTAATAGCGCACAAAATTTTGTACCACCCTGAAGATACCCCCTCACTTTATATTATTAAGCCATATAGCAACCTAAGATCCCTACGGTCAGCCGATAAATGACTGGTCCAAACCCACAAAGCTAATAACTCTGCTGGTAAATCCCTGTTTGCCAACTTCATTGGAAAAACCTGGAATTTGTTGCCAAACTATATAACCCTACAATCCTCCAAAAGTCTCTTAAAAAAAAACCTCAAACAGTATCTCAAAGTGAATTGGCTATGCCCATGTACCAACCCTGATTAAGTTATAAACTAAAAGCATATTCTGCAATTATCATAACTTGTAACTACATCACCAAGCTCTGCTTCCAATCTGATGTCTCTTACTTTTAATTGTCTGTCCATGAGAATTGTGAGTCCCTACTAGGGAACACTACTAACCCATTGTATATAATCACTTTGTTTTTATAATTGTTTGCTAACTTCTGTATAATCTATGTAAGTTTGTCTATGTGGAGCTTTTATCCCCAGGCTTCCGCTGAAAATGGACATGTATCCAGTCGGACTATCCCGGTAAACAAATGTAAAATAAATAAAATAAATAAATAACAAAATAAATCATTCAATGCTTTAATGCCTGCAGTCTTCTGACAATGCTCCTCATTGTATATTGTGGGACCTTCCCTTTGCATTTCTGCAATCTGTTCTTTCACTAATGTAATGGTTGTGGTTTTCTGGTAAGAATCAGTAGCAGATTTCTGATAATGGATGAGTTCTTCTATTTCTTCCAGAAAAAAACACATTCTAGTCTCTTCCTCTACATATCTATTTCTCTTTATTAGGACTCCACATTTTTAACAATCTGTCAGGCCATTCTTCCCAACTTCCCCTCAGTATTTTAGGGGTATATTCATATTTGCGCGTTCTTGACAGAATGTTAGACAGCTGTAGCCTATTCATTTGCACTATGAATTAATTACTTTACTTATTTTCACATTCAGTAACTGGGTAAGTATACTGGTCTGAGGACTCTTTTCAGGTGTGATCAACACAATGAAGGCAGAAAAACTAAACAGTGGATGTGTCATATGTACACAAGTCAAAACCAATCAAATACAATATGCAGGAAACTTAATACAATATCATTGCATTCTTCTACAAATAATGGAGCTGAGGGGGAGACACATTTAAATAATAGAAAGCATAGAACAATTACTAAGGATTAGAAACATATTTATACATTTTGGAATAAATGTGCAAACATATGAATGCAAAATGAAAGGATGAAGACAGTATGAAATCAGATCAGGTAGAAGTAGAAAGCAAGCAAATAAAAGTTTGTAGATGGAGAAGAGCAAGTAAGAAGGAAGTCATGTAGATGAAACATAACAACTAGAAAATTACAGAGATGTGTTATTCAACAAACTAAACCATTAAGCTAAGAAGGACTGATAAGATTTAAAACATAATGAAGAGTAAGGGGATATTTACTACTGAACAGCAAAGTCATTGTGAACATGAGGAACTAACAAAGCATAGATGGTAAAAGTTTATTCTAGCCAATGTGCATCTAATGGTGTCCCACCATCATAATTTCCACACTGAGCGGATCTGAGAGAAGTACTGGTCAGTTATGACATAATCTGTTGAATTAGATACCACAACTACATGATGTCCTACTTTATCCAACAGAGTCTGCATTTCTACAGGTGTTGTAGGATATTCTCTCCTGTCTCCATAGACACGTATTACTTCCCCTTTCAACTTGTCATTTATTTTATGTCTACAAACGTTTAATAAATATAGCCATATTCCCAGGATCTTTCAATTCCTTCCCATCTACCAATACCTTACATGAAATAACTGGGTTGCAGCACAGGGACAATATACTAGTTCTATTAATCTAGCAGTTTCTTTAACAAATTCATCTGGAATATTTTCATTAGCAGTATGTTGGTTGGAATCACATATTTGTTAGGCAAAACTAAATGCTTATTAGCAATTTGCCTCCTCTTCTCACATATAAAACAAATATTTCAGTTGCTGACAGGTTTTGTGGGTGCATAGATGTCTGAACAGTCTTACATATAGGCTGAATTTGCTCAGTTTTAAACAATGCATCATTAGCTAGTAACTTTTAAATAAATGCAACCAATTTGTCACTGCTATTAGTGTCACTCTGAAAAGACTACTTACATAAAGTTCTTGGCAGTGCCCCATTTTTCATCTGTTAAAATATCTATTTAAGAAATGTATAATCTTACTGTTTTATTTGAATGAAATGTTATGCCATTTCATTGTTTCTTTTTTAGATCCAACCAAAAATGCACAAGAAGACCACCAAAACAGTTGGTTGGCCAGCTAACCCAGCTGGTTGAATTGTTGACACCCATTTGTAGTTCAGTTGCTTCAGCAGCCTTTACGAACTCATTGCCATGTAATCAGGAAGCATGGCAGCCTCCGATGACTGGAATATGAAGCAGAAGATCTTTTAGAAAACACAGTGTCATTTTTTCAACCAATGAAGGGAGCTTGGATATTGAAGAGGATTGCCAGGGAACACCAAGGACATTGTTAAAAGTGGTTGCTGAGAACGGAAATGAAGATTCAAGCAAAAACAGCATCGAAGGAATTAACATTCTTCAAGGTGACTGCAATTTTAATGTTAATCGCAACAACACTAGTGACTTAGATTTAAAATCTTGGCTGACCAAAAAATTTACATCAGTAGTAGTCAGCCCAAACCAATTGACATATGAAGGGTAGTAACAACGATACTTATCTCAATGATGCTAATCACTTGGAAACTTACTTGACTAAATGCAGATCCTTGAGTATTGACAATATGTATGTAAAAGAATGTATGAATTACGTTGTTGTGCCTAAGGGACTGAGAATGTGGAAGAGAGCTCCAACTTGCATAAAGAATTAGTGAGTATTTTTGATAGGAGTGGTATGGAAATTATGAGAGCCCTCATCAAGAAAAATGAAAAGGAAGTGGAAATTATATTTGGGAAATAGAAAGTGTAAGTCACAAGATAGTTAATGATTTATTGTATATAGTGGAAGATTATAAGAAAAAATATTTTAAAGTTAGGGACTATGTAGATAAGAAATGTCTGATGATTCTTAACAGGAAGAAAAGGAAGCTTCATAGGGATTGAACTGAGTATTCTGAGCAGGGTAGTTACCCCAAGCCTAGGGGTTACACAAACCACCATAGATGGGAAGTGAGGTATGAGGAGAATATGAATAATGGTAGAATTAATGGTGTTGAAGAGGAATTTTAGGAAGAAGGAAACAGGTATGTGGTAATAGAACCCCATTTTAATTACGAGGACCCTTTAGAGTATCTCTCTCCTCCAGAGGTCAGAGAAGTTGAAGAACAAGCAGCCTCTGCATTACAATTACAACTGATGGAAGGGGAAGAGTCAAGGGAAGTTTTGACCACACAGGATGGGTATGAAAAGGAGATTACAAAAAAGGGGTTCAAATTGTCCTATAATGGTTATAATATATTCAGTTATATTGATGTGGATGTGAATGAAGGCCATTTTGGGTTGTTTTCCAAAGGATTTAATTTTATTCCAAAAAAGAAATGTGATATTAGTAAGTTGACCATAGAATTAAAATTGTTTTAAGAAAGAAAAAAATTGAATTGATTTATGGCCCTAATAGTAAGGGTATAGAAAAAGATGAATAAAAAAAGTACCTTTAACCCACCATTACACCCCTAGTTAAAAACCTGAACTAAGAAAGTGTGTTTTAGGCAATACATTTTCTTCAAATTTGTGCAAGAGTGAAAAAAAGATTATTGGAAGAATTAAAGAGAAACAAGTTAGTAATGGTAATGAAACCCGATAAAGGGTGAGGGACTTTACTAATGAACATGGTTAATTATGAAGCTAAGATGATGGAAATACTTGATGATGTAAATAAGTACATTGCAGTCTCTAAACATTAGATTAGCATTGCTTATAAACCCATATATTTGTCTTTGAAAGATTTATTACTGGAGGAACTTATAGATGTGGAAACTTTTTCATTTTTGCATAATGATAAGCCCAGGATCCCATCAATATTTGGTATAGCTAAGGTACACAACAATTCTTTAGACCCTCCCCTAAGACCTATAGTATCTGCTGAAGGTTCAGTGACTGTCCCCTTAGCCATATTTTTAGATGTGAAATTGAAAAAGATCCCAATGGAAGATGAAAATGTTTTGAGGAATTCTTGGGATTTTTTAAGGAGCATCAAACTTGAATTATTCCAAGAGCAGTTATTATTTGTAATTATAAGTATAGTCGACTTGTTCAAATGTATTCCAGATGTGAAAGTGTTAACTTGGTTTGAGGAAGCCCTCAATAGATTTTGTAACTTAACTCATGGCAATTTTCACGTTTGTATAGAACTTGAGATGATTTTAAAGAATAATTTTGTATTTTTTGAAGGTGATGTTTTCCAGCAAATCAGAGGTGTAGCTATTGGCACGAGGTGTGTACCACTATATGCAAATATGATTCTTATGGTATGAGAGTACTTGTTTATTGAAAATTCACATTATAAAGACTGCTGGATATTATACAAAATATTTTTAGATGATATTGTTATCTTTTGGGTAGATACAGAAGATAAATTTAAGGATTTTTTTTTAAATATATATATCCAGTACTACTAGTTATGTACATTTCAGTTATCACATTGACTGTGAAAAGATTAACTATTTAGATGTTACTTTATAGAAGCATGAATGGGCTTTTAGATCAAAAGTATTTAGGAAGAAAACTAATTCAAATTCTTTACTTCATTATTCAAGAACACACCCCTATAATCAGAAGACTGATATTATTAAGGGGCAATATGTAAGAATTTGTAGAATGACCTCATATGGCCAGGATTTTAAAACTGAGTGTGAGATTTTGAAGAGGATGTTTTTAGAAAGGGGTTATCTCACTGAGTTGATAGAAATGTTTATGGAGACATTTTAGAAGGAAGGAGTGATAGATTTGCACCTAATTTAGGTTTGGATTTAGAACCTTTTAATCATGACAACCAGGTAGTGAACAGTATTTTGAGAAAAAAGGTAGATAGTGGTATAGGCTATGAACATGCTTTTATTACAGTGATTTAGGGATTATTAGAAACATTATGCAATGTGGAATGGCAGAGTTTTCCAACCTTGTCTGACCTTGGAGGTATTTATGATACCTCATTTAAGATTATTTATAGTAGGGACCTTAACATTAAGGACTGGTTGGAAAGCGCTAACATTAAAAGTCATAATTGTAATAGGGTGGGTACATATAAATGTGGTTCTTATCCACAGTGTAAGTTTATTATTAATAAAGAAGCCATTTTGTTGGAGGCTAGGGATAGGTACATAGTAAGTAGGGTCCGTAGTACCTGTGATTCCAGTAGTGGGGTTTATATTGCTTTGTTCAATAAATGCACATCATTTTATCTGGGCAAAACTGAGAGAAAATTGAGGAGAAGTATATATGAACACACATATGACATACATACTAAAAACTTGAGGAATGTATTGTAGAAACACAACTTTACTTGCTCAGAGGCTAAGTTTTTATTCTTTGTGCTGGAAGAAATTCCCACAGATATTAGAGGAAGTCTGTGGGAAAATAGAATTGAGTTCAGGGAATTATACTGGCAAATCCTTTTGGAAGCCAACCAACCTCCTGGACTAAATGATATTGTTTCCATCACTCCTGTTTTGAAGTTAAGGGCAGGGAAGTTGTGAGAGATTTGTAAGAAAGTGTTTTTTTCTGTTTGGTATTTGCATTTGCTTGTGGTTTTAATGTATTTCATTTTATAAAAAAAATATTGTGAAGGTTGCATTTTTTTAACAACAGTAGATGATGCTATAGTTTCTCTAATAATATAATGAATAGGATTGTACATTTATTATGTATTCCTTAATGTAATACATATATATTTTTTAAGTTTATATATAGGGAGTAAATTTGAATGTTGTATTTCTTACTTTTTATTTAGGGAGGAAAGTTTACTTATAGCAATGTTTTTTAAAAAAAACTTTTATTTAACCATTTTATTAAATTGATTTTTTAATTGAATCTTGAATTTTATTGGTGGTTCATGATTTAAGGAGAGTTTATAAAGAAAGGAATTATTATTAGTAAGTGTTTATACATCTGATGAAGTCTTTTGAGATGAAAACACAGTGGATGATTAAGTGTTTATGTATTGGAGTGTATCTGTCTTTTCATGTACAGTTATGGATGATATTGTAGTGCACTGGCTCACTGGCAGTTTCGTGCAGGAGTGGTCATGGCCAGGGTGATTGACAAGCCTCAAACCTGGGAAGTGGTAAGAAATGAGGCATGATTGGCATGCCATGTATATTACCCCGTGACGACATGCATATAATGAATGTAGATAAGCAGCTCAGTACTATACATTCCTGTGATAGTTTAGTTATGTTTGTAATGCTGGTATGCAAGGACCTTTTTTTGCTTTTTGTTTAATATAAAGTACTACAACTAATCCTATATAAGTAATCCCAGTGAATATAAACAATTACTTTTTCCCTTTGCTTTTACAGGGGGCAAGCCCCCCTGCACTCCCCTTGTAGTCAGTTCTTGGAGTTGGTATATTCAAATAGCAGGGAAGTGGGGGGTGCAGCACCACCACAAGGGGGTGCAAGGGGCTTGGCCCTGCAAAAGCAAAAGGGAAAAAGTAATTGTTTATATTTACTGGGATCTCTTATACAGTTGATGTAATATGGCAGTTTAGGATTACTTGTAGTAGTTTGTCAATTTGGCGGTTGTATTCCAGCATTTGTTATGTTGAAACAGCTAAGCATGCACTTAATGATTCTTTAAATGGAGTGGAAATTCATCTGTTAAATATTATAACTGCGATTACTCATCAAAATGAATATTCATGCTGATGAAGCCACTTCCTTTTTGGTTATTCATAAGTACAGCAAGACGTTAACCAGCTGGGGCGGGGTTGGAGCGATGCTTGCTACTGTGCATCTGGTGAGCCAGTACACTACAATATCACCCAGTTATGTGTTATTTCTGCCTCCTGCTACTATTAAATAAACTGGATTTACCAGAACTGTTTTGCTGGTGTTCATAGTGCCTTTCTGGGTGGATTATTAGTTTATGTTTGGCACTTCATCCCTACTTGTGTCGTTCTTTTTTAGATGAAACTACAGCTCCAGCTCTAATGGTTTTTGTTTTTTTTTTATTTTTAAGTTTTTGATAATCCAGATAATTAATAACTTCCATGACCTTATACATACTGAGTGCTCTCACTGTAATTTGCAAAGACAAGATTTTTGTCCAGTTGGCCATAGGCAAATTATCCAGGGTGGCATATCTTGCAAAGGCAGTAAGTGGGCTTTAATGTTGTTATAATTACTCAGTTTCTTTAATAGTGGTGTGGTATTTTGAGTGGTCAGTGAAAGGGCTATTACTGTCATTTGGTCTTCCTGGAGACGGGTCAAACGCCTGTCATGAGTATCAGTCCACTCCTGAACAGCCACTATACTATGTGATGACCCAAACTCTGCATTAGAGTTTCTTTGAGGCTATGTGCTTTGGAAAATAACTAATTAAATAAATAAATAACATCACACTGTATCTCTTTGTCTCTCTCTCTCTCTCTCTCTCTCTCTCTCTCTCTCTCTGTTAGGGTAGGATAAACACAGACAGCAGTTACAAGTCTTTCTTTTCAGGTGGGGTAATCAACTCAAATGTTATTTTATTTCCAAACTGTATTATGAAAAATGGAAAAATAGTATAATCATGTAATTCGGTATGTATCTCAACTAAACTGAACCTGTCAAAAGCCACTGACAAAGCAAACATAACATACTGAAGGCACTTTCTTCTGTTTGAGTGAGTTAATTTACTGTGAAATGTAAAACTATAGTTCACTTCTAACTTAAATAGAAAGTAGGCACACTTTTGCTTAAAAAGTTTCTCAGCTCCCACGTCAGTTCTGAGTTTTTCACTCCATTTTAAAGTTTTTCAGTGAAACACAGCAGTCCTTGCAATCCACAGACTTGTTGCTGCTCAGTCCAGGCTGCCTTGCAATTCTGAGGTATGTCCACAATTAGATTCCTGTTACTCATTCCGTAAATTCATAGGGGTTCAACAATTTAACCCATATTTCTATTAATTCCTCTAGTCAGAGTTCCTCAAGAGGCTAAACGTTTGGCTTCATAATCCCCCCCAATCAGAGACAAACATCTCTGATCACTGTAGATGCAAGTCTGACTTTTAACAACAATATTTCAGATGATTCACATTTGCTGAGCTGTTACAGGATTTCACTGACAGAATTAATTGATTTACTATCAAGTTCTTATCAAAGTGCAAAGCAGTGCACAGATTGTCACAAGCTGTATGATTCAAGGTTAGCATTAATCATCTGTTACAATTAAATATTTATGGAAAAAAAATATATGTAACCAAGATGAAATATTATATGCAATGGTGAAAATGAAAACATACTGTGCATTGCCTATTTGTGTGAATATTGGAGCTCTTCTCCCCAGTCCTCCACTGAAAAAGGGTATGTATATCAGATGGACTTTGTCAGCCAACAAAAATAAATAAATAAATAAATAAATAAATTAATTAATTAATAATGGCAATCAGGTACATCCAAGGATCACAGTCCCAGGTGTCTAGCTGAAGATGAGGAAGAAGATTTACTAGAAGATGAAGTGTTGTTCAGGTGTCCTGATTCCTCTCCAGAATAAATTAAGTTTAGAGGAGAAAGCAGTTTGTTTTTACCTTAGATACAGTGATTTAATGTTTGAATGTTCTTGGGAGCTATCTTGTCATCTTTCCTGTAAGATAGGAAGTACTCAAGCATTTGAGTATTCAGTGGGTCTAGCTTCCAGGTTATCCAGACATTGCCTTTGTCTCTCTTTATCAGCTTTTTGGTGTCAGCTCCATGCCACAGGCACCACTTAGCTCGTAATCTGTATGCAGTTACAGGAAAAAGGAATTTGGTAACAAAGTTAGATAGCTCCAGATGGAGCTAACATGAGTTACAATGTGCTATGTAAATGTAACTAGATATGAGTTGATTTGTACTTATTTTTGTTGTGGAGGTAGAGATGACGGGTAAGTAATCATTAAGGCTGTTTGGCAGGATGTCTGCATTTAAGCATTTATGGCTTATATTATTAATGAGTATATCAACAGTATGCATATTGCTAGTCAGACTATTTGCCCAAGTTGGGTGCTGATCTAATTGTTCAAAATTAAGTCCTTGTAATGTTTTATTTAACTGATTGGGCTAAGATCCAGTGAGATGTGGTGAAGTTGTTTAGACTTACACAGTTCATAAGGATGCTTTTGAAATACATGTACCGATTGCTGCATTTGCGTTACAGAAGATGGGAATGGGATATATAATACTCAAAGGAGAAATGTTTTGTCCATCTGTACTGATATGAGTTGTTATCCAGCTGAGGATTTTATTATCAGTGATAATGGCTGCAGCATGCTAAAGTAAGGGGTCTGTTTTACATTTACATGGAGTTATTAGCTGACCTAGTACCAGGTCTGTGGTTAGATACCATATTGCAATTGCACTACATATAGACTGAAGAGGTTTAGAAATGCTTACTCAAAGTTTCAGTAACAGTTAAAATATGTGACTATGCTGTTGACATTCCGGTTTCTAATGCTGTCCTTTTGTTATTTATGCTACATGCATAAATGCATGCATTTTTTTAAGTTCAAATGTTTGGGATTTGAATGAATGCCCCCTGACAACAACAGATAATAAACTGGTGAATAAGTCTGGATAACAGATCATTTGAATGCTTTTAGGGTTGATTTTTTTTTGTATTAGACAGATTAGAATAGCATATTGTCTCTTACTGAAATGTTTTTTTCTATAATATTTTTTCTTCCAATGCAATCACTCAGCATGCCTGAAAAAGGTCCAGTATGAGTGCTCTGTCTGAGATAATAAATATAAGCATTATAGCATCTGAAATATCAAATAGATAGCTATCAAAGTGAGCACTTTGTTTTACTGTAGCTAACATAGCATACTAAATAAGTAAAATTGCCTTTAGCATCAAGGGAGCTGAAGTTTTTCTTTGTTTAATGTAGTGTCTGTATGCAGACAGATACACCAAGAAATACATTTTATTAGGATGCCTTATGAAAATAGGGGTCTTGAAGGGCATATCTAGCGTCATGTTTAGTATCTGAAGGCAACAGTGACCTTATTATTATTATCTCTGCAAACATGTTCCGTCGTCACTCTCCGAGAAACAATATTTCATACTAGAATGATCAGCTTCATTAGTAAGTCTGTTTCCTCTGTGTCTCTCCTGTTATTCCCAACAGGCCTGTGACTTAAGGAACCTTGTGCCTGAACTAAGTTTAATTAATATACTTAAATTAGTTTACATGCGGTCTGAGTTTGCTACACTACTTGTTTTAGAACTATGAAATTACTTTTCTCTTTTCTTGCTACTGGTTTATATTTTTTCTGCGTTTATACTTATACATTGGAGTCTCCTATCTTCAGTATCATCTGAAAAAAATGTAGATTAGAAGTATTTTAATAGATTAACAAAAAATAAGGAAATAAATTAAAGAAAAATGAACTTGTACATGCGTAAGCGCTACCCTTGTGGGCCATTTTACAACAAGCCACTTTCCCTTGGTGAGAAACAAACCTTGTATCGCTTATTTAAGAGGTAAACACCTTAGTCATTATTCCAACCCCTTACCCTTAATACACTATACAATGGAAGATGCTGCTACTTTAATAACACTGTGCGTCCATTTTGCTTTATATTACTACTTCATATATACCTTTCCAAGAACACATTAAGGATAACTTTGCCTCTATCAGAGGAGTTAAAATGGAGGACCAAACTCTTCTTAAAGACTTTTCTCCAGAGTAATATAAGTTACACTTATTGTAGACTTAAAATCATGATTCTCAGAAAATATTTCTAAAGACATGTTAATCGAAGGCAATGGCTCAAGCGACTACTTTAATGCTATACAGAGGAAGCATAATTTTCTTTGGGTGTCTTGATGTGTGTTGGAAGAAATGAATGAGTGACCCAAATTCCAGTTCTTCAGGAACCTTAGAAATAGGCACACTAGGAAAAAACTAGACCTTCTTCTTCACATATTGTAATACTTCTGAAAAAAAAATGTATGCATCCCTTTTTGATTCAGCACAGTATTCTAAGTGTTATGATTAAATGTAAACCTTTTTAAAAATATTTTTATCAAAGTGTTTGCTTTATAAAAAAACAACACTAGTTTTACAAGCCAACAGTTGTGTTTTTGTTTACTGACAAAGGAAAAAAAAAACGTTAATAAGCAAACATTAGTTTTGCATACCAAGGAAAACTTAAGGTGGTCCACAATTCAATCCCAATCAATAGTCAATGTCTGCATGCTCTCCATTTTTCTGAGAGGAGGTGATTTCACCCATATCCCACAAACATGATGTGTGATTGCAATATATAATCTTTATTAAACATTGTAGGCCCCGATTATAACTAAATTATAACACAATGACAATGTGCTACACATTATACATTTTTTCACATCAAAGTGGTGCAGAAAAAGTATCAAAAAACTGTCACACATTACAACATTCCCCCATTATGCCACGTAACACCCCCCACATGCTATTCTACATAACATTACAGTGTACAAACTTCAAATAAAAAAAAATCAGTAATACCCGTTATCATTTCTATGTGATTGCTTTGTTGGACAAGTGGGTAAAATAGAGCCAACTCAAAGCACTGAATATATTATAGTCATGCAGTTTACAATCAAAATCTCGACATTCAGTTATACAACAGGCTCTTCCTCGAACATGGTAGGAGCGACAATCAGAATGTCGACGTTCATGTGTACGTCCATTCAGAATAACGTACACAAGGCAGGGACACAAAGCATGGTTGGCAATGGCAGCTGCCAATATTAATATCAACAGAACATTGGCGATCTTGTTGCGTTGACCTTATGACCTACTTAATATTTATGAGTCAAGGATATGTGTCACAGAAATCACCGTTAGTGGTTGTAATTTTCGAGCATTTGATAGTAAACCAGTTCATGCCAAGCCCTTCTAACTAACATGAAAGGTGTTCCAGCAGAATGCACACAAAAATGGATGATACTATGGGCAGCAGAACTGACTCTAGTGGAACAGTCATATGAAACCAATTACCTTTGGGCAATAACTGTGGTGCACGTTATCCTTTAAGTAGTAGAACAATGACCACAGAATATTAGGACTAGGTGCTCAACAGGGTAACATTTGACTTTAGGTGATATGGGTGTGCCCTGCTGTGGCATAGTGTATGACAGAAGAATACCAAAGAGGCTGAAAGGGAAGGTGTACAAAACAGTGGTGCAACCAGTACTACTGTATGGTACAGAAACCTGGGAAGTAAAGGTGGAGCAGTTGAAGAAACTAGACGTGATGGAGATGGTGTCTTTTATGTGTGGTAGGAAGCACACTATGGGCTATATAAAGAAATGAGGACATCAGAGCTGAAGTCAAAGGAGCCCCAGGTGCAGAAAAGGTCAGAGAGAACAGATTACTGTGGTTTGGGCACATATCTAGAAAAGCAGGAGACAATCTGGTAAAGGAGATTTAGGACAGACAGGAAGAAAGCAAGAGGAAATTAGTGCATCCAGCAAAGAGGTGGGTGGACTGTGTGATAGAAGAACTGTGACAGTCAGGCATGAGTGTCAAAGAAGGTAGGAAAGTGACATTGAATTGAGAGATGGTGACAGCTGACATGACACCCTGATCTCATGTAGAAAATGGGAAAAAGAAAGTTGATCATGATGATGATGATGATGATGATGATGATGGATGTGGACTACCCTGCTCTACTCCAAGGACTTAGTAGGAGGGATCTCCATGCCCCTATTGGCTAGTGTGTGTCTGCCATAAAACCCCGCAGCCCTGCATCAGTTAGCAAATGGCAAGCATAAGTCTAGTTGCGCAGAGTGGCTTTAACAAAAGCTGGACATAAAACCAAGCAACTTACCAAAATTTCCTAAGGAATGTTTCATTAAAGGTGGAATCACTGATGAAACATGGATTTGAAGTAGACAATGTGATGTCAAGGAGGAGGCTGGATATTCTATATATTCAGGAGACAAGGTGGAAAGGACCACAGAGGAGGCTCTTGGACTGGGATACAGAGTCTGCAACAAAGAATGATGACAAAAGAAGACATGGTCAGGTAGCTGTGGTAAGGTAGAGTCTGCTGAAGGCCATCAATCTGACTCCACTGTAAGGATGGAGTACTCTTCATGTCCTCAGTCTGTGTGACACCTCAAGGCTGCAATGACAAGGAAAACAGGGCATTTATACAGCAAATGGAGGGCCTCCTCCATAATGTGCAGAAAAGGAGATGGTCTTGATAATTGGTCAGCTGAATGGTTAAATCATGACAACAGAAAAGGATATTAGGATTACATTGCTCCATATATCTGGGGCAAATAGTAATAATAAGGAGGAGGTTATTTAGAGCTTTTGTCTGGCAAGTAGACTTAATGATGATCAGCACATAGAGCGCCAACAGTCATAATCACATACTTGCATGCAGATGCCAACATGCAACTCAGGTAGACTTTCAGCTAGTAAAGAAAGGACACTGATGTTGAATCATAGGATCATAGAAAGTTACTAGGCTATTGGCCCTGAGGCCCTTACAAGCCTAGTCAAGAATTTAGCCCATGTTCCAACAAGTCAGCACCCTATGCCACTGTCTAGCAGGGACATAGGTGGAATCCCAGGGGTGTATTTTCTGTTCCCCATCCAGTTATACAGGTTGCGTTTAAAAAGTGTTAATGAGGTACTGTGCTTGACATGGAGCGGGAGCCTATCCCACAGGAGGAGGAATCTCTGGGACACAAATCTTTCCCGCCAATAAGTCCTATTGATGTCACAGACCAGGTTGAGGTCTCGCATGTGGGTTACTTGAGTGGAGTTTGACTTGCGGATATGCAGCAGTCCCATCAGGGCAGGGTCTGAGATTGCTTTCTGTGCCAGACAGAGGTCACCTCTGAGGAGTCTGTAGGAGACTGAGTAGAGGGATAGGGCTTTTAGCATATCTGTGTTGGATAGATGTTTGAGGCCCTGGATTTCCCGGGTGAAGAATTTCTGTGGTCTCTCCAGCTGCTGCATGTGCTTTGTGAGCTACATGCTGAAAGGGGCATTGTATTCAATAATCGGTTTTATTTTATTTATTTATTTATTTTATTTATTTATTTGACTTTTGTTGACTGGGATAGTCTGACTGGGTTGAAGCCCTTTTTCAGTAGAGGCCTGGGGAGAAAAGCTCCAAAGTAAAATTATATAATATTACATGTTACAGTTAAAGTCTTATACAATGTGATTCTCTACAAATGAATTAACAAAACACAAAGGCAAAAAAGACATTGTATATAACTGTTGTTAATGTAGGTGGATATAAAAGTGACACAACCTTGAAAGGTGTTTGACAGTAGTAAGATCATCCAGTAAGTAATAGTAGGGGATGAGGTATTACTAGTAGTGGGTGCTGAGAGAGTACAGTAGAGGTAGAACTTATAAAATAGTTTCATAAGTAGTACAGCAAAAGTCCAGAACTGATAAGTGAGGAAGGTAGTGGAGAGACTGGGGAGGGGGGTATTAGTAGGAGTATATACTGAAAGAGTACTATAGAAGTAGAATTAATAACATAATTTAATTTTATAAGTAGCACAGAAGACCATAGTTGATAAGTGAGGAAGTCAGAACATATTAGTAAAAATTAGTTGGGTTAGAGAGGATGTAGTGAAGCAGAAGAAAGGAAATGGGTATTAGGGAGAAGAGGTGGAAAATAAGGGAGAGGGGTAATTGATAGGATTAGGACTGGAGTTGGATAGATAAGTTACAGGGACATGTCTGGGTGTGGTTTAGGTGTGGCTTAGGTGATGTTTATAAGGGAAGAATACAGGGATGTTATGAAAGGCTTGTCCCTGGATGATATACCTTTACTAATGAGGTGGGCCATGTAGAAAGCTTTCTGTGCAATGGAGGCAATATGGTTGTCAAAAGTCAGTTTGCTATCAACTTGGGTTCCCAAGACACTCATGACTGATTGCATGCTTAGTGCATTATTATCAATGTGATCATTTGTGGTGATGTCATTCTCCTAAAAAAGGGGATGATGATGCATCTTTTGGCATTCAGTTTGAGGCCATGTTTCTGGCTCCAGTCATTTGTTTGGGTGAGACCCTCATGGAGGATGTCCACATCACTAGGTGAATTGATGACAACACCCAGCTTGCAGTCATTTGTAAACATGGTCACCCATAGTCCACTAGATTTGGCCTGCACCTCTGAGGTCTACTACTATAGGTGGCTTCCCCATTTTGACTAGGTGGGTTCTATCAGACAGCCGGTTTGTTACTCATCTGGTAACATATGGATTGATGCCTAGTTGAGAGAGTTTATCTATCATACCTGAGTGGGGAATAGCATCGAAGGCCTTGGTCAAGTCAAGGTAGGTGGTGTGCACCATCTTCCCCTCGTCTATGGCCTTGGTGACATTCTCAAAGACATTGACCAAATTTAGCAGGCATGACCTTCTCTTGATAAAACCAAACTGTGTGGAATCAAGTGTCTGGAGGTTGCCAATGTCCTTGTTAATGAGGTCCATGATAATCCCCCCATGGCCTTGCAGATCAGGCTACTTAGGTTGATGGGTCTATAATTTCCTGGATCGGTGGACAATTCACCTTTGTGCAAAGGGATGACAGTAGTTGTCCTCCTCTTGGCTGGGACAAAGCCGGTACTCAGGCTTTGGTTGAATAGGGTGCCTAATGGTGCTGGAAGTTCCTACCTGAGTGCATAGGATGCAGCCTGGGATGTTATCAGGTCCCATGGAGGCTGTATTTTTTGCCTTTGAGAGGGCAGTAATGACTTGCTCCCTAGAGATAAGGGGAGGGGGGCAGGTACTGGGGATGTCCTGTTTTACTGATGGGGGGACAGAGGAGTGAAGTTTGCACTGAACCTGCCTGCCAGCAGGTTAGCTATATATACAGGGTTTATGTATGTGGTGTCCTTGACCACCAGTTCTGAGCAGATCTGGGTGGTTCCCTTGAGATTGCGGGCATATGTGAAGAAAGCCTTATGATTGTCTTTAGTAGATGTGGCCAGTTTGGACTCAAAGTTTGCTTTGGAGGATTTCACTAGTGCTCTTATTTGCTTGTTCCTGCTAAGGAGAGATTGCTTTCAATAAGACACCTTCTCCTTCTTGGCCCTGGACAGCAATTTTTTTTTCCTTTTATCATAGAGTTTATTTATTGTACATGATCATGAAAGTCATCCCTAGTAAAACAGTTAATCCCTAGAATAAACCCACTGGTGGCCAAAGTCACCTGAAAATAGTGGTTAGAGTAGGGTTTAAAATCAGCAGATGCTAGCCTGAAGACTTGGAATTTGACTGTAGCAAAAGCACAGGAGTTCAAGGAAATACTCATAGCTGTAGCAGCACTGGAAGAAGAAATAGGTAGAGCTGAAGGAGAATGCCATTGTCTGAAAGCAGCAGGTATGAAAATAATACAGCAGATCTGTGGTCAAGCCAGGTATGGAAATAAAATCAGGAGAGCTGGCACAAAGCAAAAGTTCAGAAAGTTATCAAGGGAAGAAAACTACAGGAAAAGTGGGAGATAAAAAAGATGGAGTAGGTTAAGCTGGGCAAACAAGGAAGCTAAGAGAGCAGTTGCAATGGCAAAAAACAGTGAATCAGAGAAATTCTAATGGCTTGTGCAAAATGCTTCAGCAGATGATAAAGAGAAGCTCAATCAGGCTGCAATACAGCAACAGAAAGATAAAAAAGACATTTAGCTGATACCACTTATGAGGGCACTAGCAACAATTTCCGCAACAAACAAGAAAGCAACAAGGGGCAATGGAACATGCACTTCCAGAAGTTCTGAATGAAGAAAACTCCACCAAAGCTGTACTGCTGCACACACACAACCTACACTGAAAGAAGAAGGTGAACACCACAAAATGCATAATTTCATAATAATCTGTTGGTTACTTAAATTTAAATCTATCCTTTTCAAACATGTTCTGTATTCCTTAAGAAAGATATCTATCTATGTCTCTTTGTCTGTCTGTCTGCCCCTCTCTCTCACTCTATATATACATATGTGTGTGTGTGTGTGTGTGTATGTATGCATGTATGTATGTATTGCAACACATACATTTGTATTAATTTTTAAGCATGAAGTTTGGCAGTACCTTGGGAGGCCTAGGGTGTTACACGTAACGACATAGCAATGTTAGTGGTTTTGTGCAAACACATTTAGCTGGAAAGTTTGCCAGCTACAGTTCTGTCCTTAATCTACTACCTGAGCTAAGGTACAATATTTAATAGCAATTACAGATAACGCAGAACTTTTATGATATACGTCCAAAACCTGCCCAGTCAGCATTCTTTAAAGTCATATGTTTCAAAGTAGTCTTAAAAAAAATTATAAGGCTGGGATGGTCAATGAGAATGCACCACAATTTGGAGGAAGATGGCGAGGAATCAATCTCTAATTCATGTAATGAAGAAACATTTTATGGTGTACTTTTTATGCTTTCACTGTGACCGTCAGAAAGATTTCTGGTAGGTGATGGAAAGAATGTTATTAGCATTAAATTACTTATTGCATCCCAGTCTGAATTTGTAATTTATATTGTACTGTGTCTCTGTGGCATATTTTATGTTAGGAAAAAAAAACACTAGTACATTTAATCCAGGGTGACTAAGCATAAGACAGATAGTCAAAATGAAATAAATACATAAATAAAAGTTCAGTATGCAGACATGTAGTGTAGGGTACTAGGAGGTGTCAGTTTTATTTTAGGTGTTGCTAGGGTTCAGTACAGATATAGATAGCTTTATCCCACTATACCAGGGAGATGGCTCGCACTCTTCTACTTCATATTCAGTAACTGTAGTAGAGGAGCTTGCTTTCTGTTTTATATATAATATATATCTGTTATCTATATCTATCTATCTATAGATATACACACACACACACACATATATATATATATATATATATATATATATATATATATATATATGTATACATATATATATATATATATATATATATATATATATATATATATATACATATATATATATATATATATATATATATATACATATGTGTGTGTGTGTATGTATGTGTGTCCATATATATATATATATATATATATATATATATATATATATATATATATATATATATATATATATAGTTTCATAGGTTCATAGGTTGGTACTAGGCTATCGGCCCTAGGGCCTATACAAGCCTAGCCATAACAATTCCCTGGCTATTTCTTCCCAGAATATTTACTTCCCTGGTCCTCTGTCTAGCAGGGTGACTGACGTGATCCCCGGGGTGAATTTCCTATCTCCCATCCAATCATCAAGGTTCCTTTTAAAGAGGGCCAAAGAGGCACTCAGCTTGACATGTATGAGCAGTCTATGAGAAGTCTCTGAGTCAGGAACCTATGCCTCCAGTATGTTTTGTTCATTGTAATGACCAGGTTTAGTTCCCTGGAGCATGTGGCTCTGAGGGATTGGGATTTCTTTAAGTGTAGCATGTCCAACAGCTCTGGGTTTGACATGGCCTTGTATGTTAAGTATATATATATATATATATATATATATATATATATATATATATTTCTTTTTTTTGGGGAGGGGGGGGTTGCATACTATTCCTAGATGTTAAAATCCATAACTTTGTTAATTATTCTTAGTATTCAGAGATTTCTTTTCTATTGTAAGTTACCTAACTTTTCACATTTTTATATTTTCTCATCTATGTATAATTAACATACTTTCAGTTACGTTGATTTGTGGCCCTGGGCTAAAGCTTAAAAATAGTCCATTTGGATTGGTGTTCGATTCCAGTTATGAATAAATATAATTTGCATTGCTATTAAAATGATGGGCTTCTATATGCAGGAAATACACCGTTGAAAGCACCTGGAGTGAAACCAGTTCGTTTTTGATGGTTTTATTTTTCTGAAGAAAATTTGCCTGTGAGTACAGCATGGAGACATATACCGAATTCTGCTTTTTGACATACCCCCACTCCATTTATGTTTAATTACTTCTGCTCATGCTTTAATACTGACAATACAGAACAGTGTAATAGAGGCCCTGCACTCCTAAAGTGAAGTCCTTCATATGAGAAGTTAAATCATAGGTTCATCTATTCGATGACAGCTATAGACGATTCATAAAATTTCTTCAAAATTGTTTACTAGCATTTGCCCTGTACCTTTGCTAGACTTATTTTATTTTCATTAAATATCATTCAGGTCATATAGAGAAAATATCTGGACTGTATAACTGAGTGACATTGGTTACAAAGTCTTGATAAATGAGTATACTACCTGAAATGATCAGCTCATTTTAGAAGTAAGCATATAATTACAAGTAAAAGTTTTGTAGCTGTTCAAAACACTTATTTTCAACAGTGGTGATAACACAATATTGTAGTCTACAAACTATGTTTCTACCAGTTAAATGACGGCATGAAAGCCAACTACACTGGCAGAAGTTATTTGGCAAGCACAACTCACCAGTAATAATCTGTAAAAGCAACAAGCAAGACTACAAATCCT
Organism: Protopterus annectens; assembly: GCF_019279795.1. Lineage (NCBI taxonomy): Eukaryota > Metazoa > Chordata > Ceratodontiformes > Protopteridae > Protopterus > Protopterus annectens. The sequence goes on along the minus strand of NC_056745.1, from coordinate 1,536,501,030 downwards.
TGTTACAACTCTATTGGTAAATTTGGCACAAATTAAAACCTGTTGCAAATGTGACATGTGACATTTATGTCATATGCCATGCAGATTTGCGATGAATTAGGCTGGAAGATTAACATTACTATAAGCTACTGCAGTGGAATCAAACCCTGTTTACAGGATGTATCTGGAGTGTCTGTTCAACCATTTAAAAGGACATGATGTGCAATGCAAGGACTCGTATGATAAATTATCTGTCTATCACAGAATAATAAGTAACATGCAGAACGATACTGTCTTATACAGCAATGCTGTCTTTCTTAATGCAGTGGTAACATTACACTTTCAGTGAAAAAAATGTTTCATAAAACACACATGGCATAGAACAGAGCGAAGATTATAGGTCTGCAGCAAATACCATTTTAAGCAATCACTATATGCTACATATATTCATGGAAAGATTTCTTATCAAAATAGTTGTTTCCCTTGTTGTCCAAATACATTCAGCAATAAAGTCACATGCCAACAAGACTACAGCTTAGTCTGATGCAATGAGGACAGGTTGAACTTTGTTCTTTATTGAAAGATGACATGATCTGCCACTAGCTTAGGGAAGAATAGTCAAAACATGGCAATTTACAAAAGAAAAAAATGAGCTAATTAGGGAAGACTGGTTACATAAAGTACTTGGGAGTGCAACTTTCAATTTATCAGTTGGTAAAGCGCCTATCATTTCATTTTTCTGATTCTAACCATAAGTTTAAGATATGCTTTAAATCAGACATCTGCAGTATTATAGGTTACTTGAATTAAATATGCAGCTATGACATTTCATTGCAGTGTTTCAGAAATCATAGTTTTGGATATCCCATAGTCAGAACCTTCGATGCCTATACATATATTGAGTTTTGAAGATATGATTTTTACCCAGTCAGACAGAGACTAATTATCCTGGGTGGCAGCTTTTACAATTTTCCATCCTTACTCTCTTTATTTAATGGTGGGGTGGCCTTTGGGGTGGTCATCACAGTTGCTATTACTGCTGCTTATCCCTAGGAACCAGATTAAATCTTTTAGTAGTACCAGTCCACTCCTGAAGATCCAATGTATATTGACTCAAACCTGTGCTAATCTGTACCACAGTCTCTATGAGATTCTCTATGTTAAAAAAAAGATTGTTTTTTCTCTCTCTGTTTCTCTCTCTGTCTGTGTCTTGTTCTCTTTTGATGAGCAAACATGGAGAACAACAACACGTTTCTCCTTCAGGCAGAGTAATTAACTCAAATATTCTTGCAGATCCAGATTGTGATGCAGAAGTGCCATAATGTTATTTAGTATATCACTGCAACTATGACACATTGGAGATAGTTTCTTCAATTGTAGTCCAGTTTAGAGTGAAATGGTTCTATATTAAATAGGAAATAAGCACATTTTTTTTAAAAAACAAACAAAATCTGTGTTTTTTTCTCAAAAAAATGTTATTCAATTTAACGTGTGAAACAGTCAAATATGACAACATGTAACAACAATCATAATAAATAACGTTTAAAACAGAAACATAAAAAGAATAAAAAAAATATGGTGGCACAGTAGCAAATGATTCTTCTGATATTTTAATTCAAAATGGTTAGAACTAGCTCCCATGCTTTAAGATTAGACTACAATTCTTTTTTTTGTGCCTGGAAGTTAATTTGATAGCTTTTAAATAGTGTAGATGTGAATTCAGACCACAGTATAGTAGATAGGCAGCACAATTTTTAGTTATATAAAACTTAGTCATGCTAAAGATAAGTATTAGCACTTCAATATACCTAGTTTTATAATTTCCTGAGGCAGATGTGGCAGTACTTTCCATGGGAATGATTTTATACTGGGAAAGATATTTTGTATCTCCAGGAATATTGTAAGACATCACTGCTTGGTGAATTTATATTCCCATATAATATGGAATAAGTCTAGTTTAGGTTTATCACAAGCAGCACAGACATCGGAAAAAGTAATATTATCCCTGGTCTTAAAAGGAGGGGGTAATATAAGCATCAGTGTTAACAATGAAATCAGTATAATAATGTTTTTTAAATGGTATATGTTTTATATTTAAGCTGATTAAATATTTCATGTTTTGATTTGGAATTGGTATATATAATCCTTGAACATGCATATAAGTATAATGAAATTTTTCTTATGTGCAGATTTTATATGATGTGGATGGTAATTTAGGACATTGTAAAGCAGCTATAAATAAGGAGAATGAAACCAACTTAGAAATAAGTTTCAATTGTACTGCCTTAAGAGAATTTTAATATATTAAGAATTTGCTACTTCAGAAAATATAGTCTTTAGTTAATTTTAATTTGGAGAAAATTTGTTCAGGGGAGTAAGGATTATGTTTTATAATATCTTGAATGGTAGAGTTTATAAGCAGTGGAAATGGTGTCATATCAAACATTTTATTAGTAATTAAAACATCGAGATTTTTATGCAGATTGGAAATGATCAATATATGATTTTTGACTTTTTTTAATTTGCTTATGTTTGAGGTAGGAAGCTGCGTTTAGATTACAGTGGATTGTTTTAATGTGTCTGTACCAAATGTATATCCATGCTGGGTTCCGTACAGACAAACTCATATTAACATCTGTGCCCCTTATGATCACTGATAATCTTTCAATTATATAATATATATATATATATATATATATATATATATATATATATCTGACATTTTAGGACAAATTAATTTGAAATAAGAAATTGTAATACTTTTCAGATACCATAGAAGTTTGATAGTTATTTGATTAAAACAAAACTTTTTAGGAATATTATGCATAATAGAAGTAAATTCGAATAAGATTATTGGGAAAATATACATTTTGATCATTGCAATTTTGGAAAGGAAGGAGTACAGTATGATGTCTGATATTATATTTATATGTTTTATGTATATTTTAGAGGAAATCCGAATAGGTTAACATAGTAAAATTAATACCCAAGTATTTCTTGGATTCAGACATTGCTATACCTTCCAGTTTACTAGAGTCAATATTATATTTTATGTGAGTAAGAAGTGCAGAAACATGGGATTTATTTAAATTTAAGTTATAATGTGGACATCTTGCAAATTATTTGATAGTATGGAGTATTTTAGATACATTTGAGTTGGAAAAGTAAAATATGTATTTAAGAAAAGGAAAACCTGTTAACATCTAATATTATGCAGCTATTAAGTTCAGTGAACAGTCTGTCAAATACTCTGGATGCAAACACATTATTCATTAAAATATTATCATGATATGGAATATCTCAGTATAGGCAGATTCAGTCATATGCGCAGTTATGAGTTATTTTATACTTTCTAAAAAGAAAAAAAATTGGATGGTTCGTACAGAGTTGAAAGTAGTCATAGCTTGATAAAGAACATATGCATACATTCTCAAGGCTTAAAGATGTAGACATATATAAATTACGTAAAAAGGGAGGATATTCTGAAGTATTTCTCATACTAATACCTAGACATATTTAATGTGTTTATTTTCAACAAGCTTATCTCAAAGTACATTTAATGCAAAGTACAGGATACATAAATTTCATTAAGACTGCATGATTAGAAGACACATTCTACATCTGCTTGCTAACCTCTAATAAACTCTAACAAGGGTTAAGCTGGCCACTGCAAAAAGAATTACATGAAAACACTGCAGTAGTTTATGTCACAAACTTTAGAAATTCAGAAACTAAATAAATACCCACTACAGCTCCCCCGTCTTGAAGCTAAAAAAATATCATAGTCACAGATTATTTTGAATCTTATCATTATCAAACATTTAAGCTTTAGGATATTTTTATTTGGGTATAATAGCCATTGCATATGTGCTTTTAAAGACAAAGCAGAATATCAGAAGACTTTTAATAACAGAATATATAAAAACAATGGAAAGTAGAATTATAACAAAGGTAAATTGACTTTACATTATATTGGTACCAACATTTCCAAGTGTTACCCAGCCACCCAAACAAGGTCCAACCAGACTCAGTTTTGGCCATATTAATGACCAATTTTTCCATAAAATCACCAACTTTCTCTTGAGAATCATAAAAGTCTGAAACAAAATTATAGCACCATTTTCAGATTAAATGGCAAACTCCACCCCTCAAGGCCAGGAAGTAATCAAGGGCTATTCAGTTTTTTAGGGCAGTGGCTAAAACCTCATTTAGTTCTGTATTTGCCATGTGAATGTGTCCTGATAGCTTATTAGCCATTTCAGCTAATATATAGTATGCAGTATGCCATACTGCAAAGAAAAGAAAGCCACTGCTTGTCAACAGGATATATAGTTATTTTATTTCATAGTCTTCCAGCCGATATACAGAAGGAATGAAAAATAGCTGGAGTCCTCGGTCCCACATAACAACAACCAGACCAGTTTCTGGGTTACCAGGGGCAGGCACAATCTCCACAGATGTAGTAGTGATTGTTCAACTTTCCCATGCCTTCTCCCAGTGATATGTCTTTAATTTAAATTCTTCCAATATCATTTCATTATGAGTGTAATGGCAATTGCTATAGCCTAGTCGCACAGTTCCTTTCCTGCCATAACATGTATCGGCTTCTGTTGATGCAACCAATTGATGGTATTTTTTCTTAGTCCAGTCTGTGATGTTATGCCAGGTTTGATTTTCTACAGCAACTTGCATTTGAAAATCAGTCTATTGCACCAGGACAAGTAGTATTGGAATACCCCCCTTGGTGTCATGGGGCACAAATCCACACACCCGTCAGCTGGTGACATTTAAGTCAGTGGCATATTAGTGCAGCATTCAAAGAAACAGATTTTCCTTCATGTCAGTCAGAAGCAGCTGAAGAAGGAGACTTAGTGACATCATCAGAAGGAGATGGGGCGCCCTCATCTTTCGACTCAGTGGATGTCAAGAAGGTTCTCTTACAATGCGAAATGTGGACCCAGTTCAGTATTCTGGCACACTTTCCTGCAGTATAGCTAGTTAGGAGAATGAGATAAGGACCCCTCCACTGTGGCTCTCAAGAATATCTACCCTGGAATACTTTCACATAAACCCAATCACCTGGTCACAAGTCATGACAGGATAATGTAGCTGGCTGTGGAAGGGCCTCCTTGGTGCATTTATGGAAAGTCTGTAAGATAGGAACAAGTTTTGAAAAATAGTTGAACAAAGATTCATCAGTAAATACCAGTTCACTGTTTCTCACTAGTGGCAAAGGTGGCATTCTCATGGGATGGCCCATAAGCATTGCATGTGGACTTTGTTTATGAGTGACATTTACAGTTATTCACTTATTCATCGGAGCCAGAGGCAAAGTGTCTGGCCATTTCAGTCCTGTTTCACTACAAAGTTTGCTAATTCTTGTTTTAAGAGTCTGACTAGACTTATCAATGAGGCCAGATGACTGCAGACTTTGGGAACAATGCAACTGTAAAGAAAGTTTAAACACAGAACGCAGTTTCTTAACAATTTCATCAGTAAAATGAGTACCCCTGTCAGAATTAATACTGTATGGAAATCCAAATCTGGGAATAAACTTGTTTAACAATTTCTTTACTACTTCTTCAGCATCATTCTTATCACATGGATAACTTTCTACCCATACAGAGAAAACATAGACAATTAACAAAGAATATGAAAACGTAACACATATTTTCATCTGGATGAAATCCAGATATATATTTACAAAAGGGTCCCAATGTGGGGACAGGCAGAAAGTGCTATACTATATTTCATAATTATTTACATAATGGCTTACTAGAAGCTGGGAAAGAGGTGACAACCAATCACATTCAATAACATTAAGAAGTCCATGCTTACCAATGTAATTTGGTAATCAATGAGTCTGTAACAACCAGGGAAGTACAGCCAAAGGTGCTAGCACCCTGTCAGCAGGGTACCTCCACAATAAATCAGCATGCCGTTTACAACCAGCACAGATCCACCTCTTTTCCTCAGCCTCTAAAGCTTCACTCTGCAAAGTAATCAAATCATTAAAATTATAAGGACTTTCAGACTTTACAAGCACTTCCTGTACAATAAAAAATAATTTCCTAGGATGATTCAGGTCAGCAGTTTGCCTGGCTGCATACTCTGCTAACTGGTTATCTTTCACAATGACACTGTCTCCCTGCATATGAGCTTGTACTTTAACTATAGCTAAAGCTCTTGGTAACAATAAAGAATTTAATAGATATTTTACAAACTTTCTGTTTTTTATTTCAGTACCTGCTGATATTAAAATCCTGTGTTGTCACAATTTCCCCAAATCATAGGCTACTCTGTAATCATAATGGATATCATTATAAATGTTCACAACTTAATTTTTAGCTATCTCACATCTTTCTGTTAATGCAATCATTTCAGCTATTTGTGCAGATGTATCCCCTTTCAGTCTTTCTTGAGACAACACTGTATTATCAGCACATATGGCAATGCTTGCAGTGAGGTATCCATTTCTTTCTCTTACACATGGTCCATCCATAAACAATTCTATGTCTGTATTGTCCACTTGGTTAGATCAGATCTAAAAGAAAGCATATGATTAGTCACAATAATACAGTATTGTGGTTCACTGCCTCCTATCATGGGCAGGAGGGATGCTGGGTTCAATACCCGGCACCACTCAATGGTGAGTGAAAGGTTTGAAATAAGCAATAATTCATATTTGTTTACCCTGGCAGCCAAAAAAATGCTGCATCTTTGGCTTTAACAACAGTGTAGATACCACATGAGAAAATGAGGCTGTTAGTTTGTGTCCTAGGACCAATACCATGGATTTTTCTACCATCAAAGGCTGCTGCTACTGGTAACCTCATGGGCACCATGTCTAACAATGAATTATAATATGCAGTAGGTCTAAATGCATCACCATGTTTTTGTACTAGTAGCCCTACTGCAAATCCTCCCTTTATGTGACAGAACAAAGTGAAGGGCTTCTTATAATCTGGGAGTCCTAAGGCTGAGGCTGTAACAAGGGCTTGTTTTAGGAAAGTAAAAGCACATTCTCCCTTTTCTTTAAAGGGCAATGGCTCTGGTGTGTCTTGTTTGAGCAAATCAATGCAAGGTCTAGCAATTTCTGCAAAATTTTGGTATCCATTGCCTTCAGAATCCAACCAAACCTAGAAAATCTTGCAGCTGTTTTTTGAGCAACTAGGTGGGGTGTTTTTATGATGCCTCTCACTTGTGTGATATTAAGTGCACTAAATACTTTACCCTAGGCGATGACAACTGAAGATTTTCCTTTGATACTTTGTGTCCCTTTATTGATAATTCAGTCAATAAATATACAGTGACTTGCTGGCAAGGTGTCAATGAATCTGAAGCTGTAAGTAAATCATCCACATATTGTACCAATACAGATTTTCATGGGAACTAGATGTCTTCAAGGTCTTCCTTAACATTTGTGAAAAGATTGAGGGACTGTCGACAAGCACTTGTGGCAACTGTAGCCACATATATTAAATCCCTCGTATGTAAAAGCAAATAAATGTTGGCTATCAGGATGAAGAGGGATAGAGAAGAAAGCGGAATGTAAATCTACTACAGAAAATAAGTGGGCCATGGTGGGTTGCAACTCAGTATAGTTGCTGGATTTGGCACTACAGGGTGTGAACAGATGACAACCTGATTAACTGCTCTTAAGTCTTGTACAAAACTGCATGTATCTCTACCTGGCTTTTTAACTGGAAAATTTGGAGTATTATGGCAGCTATGTATTTTTGTTAAAATTCCCTGCTGAAGTAGAGATTTGATTGCAGGTTTGATTCCCTGCTTTGCTTTTGGTTTTAAAGGGTACAGTGCTACACAAGGAAGTGGCTTTGTTGGATCAACACATATTTTTACAGGTGTAGCAGATTTTAACAGTCTTACCTCATCCGAATGTCTCACCCACAAAATGTCAGTAACCTGTTATAACAGTCATTTGCTTCTAAACATGCCTTTCTTTTCATTCCCCTAGTAACACTAAGTAAGGTAATTACTTCTTCAGATTTGGCTGGTATATCCAAATAAACTCCATCTGCAATACAAAAGATAGTCCATCCTAATTTATAAAGCAGTTCCCTGCCCATTAAGTTTGCTGAGACTGAAGTACTTAACAAAAAGGCATGCTTGTTTCCAATTGGCCCTAAAGAGACTGAAATAGGTTTAGACACAGGAAATATAGTGGGAGTATTAGTTACAACCACTGATGACACTTTTTCAGATGATATGATATGGATGGCGCAGTGGTGCAGCGGTAGCGTTGTCGCCTTACAGCAAGAGGTTCTCCTGTTGGAAGCTCGGTTTGGGGTGCCTTCTGTGTGGAGTCTGTATGTCCTCCCTGTGTTCATGTGGGTTTCCTCAGGGTGCTCCAGTTTCCACCCACGTTTCAAAGACATGCATCTGGAGTATTTCTCCCCAGGCCTCCCCTGAAAATTGGCTTTGTTCCAGTTCCCAGTTAACAAATGATAAAAAAAAAAATATTGGAATTTTATCCTGGTCATTTTTTTTTTCCACTACAGACCAAGTCGCACCACTGTTAATCAGAAAAAGAATATTTCTTTGGCCTATTTTCTTAACTTAGCAAAAGGTCCATCTTGATCTACTTGCATTAATGCTCTTATGCTTATCTCATCATTCCCTTGAGTATTGCTAGTACATACCTCCTGACATTTATTGCCACTCTGAGGGTTGAGGTAGTAAAAACACATTGGAAGCATTTTGGTTTTGCCATTGCTGCATTTGCTGCTGTCGCTGTTGTTGATTGGCGCATTCTCCTTTCCAGTGCCTCATTTGTCCTCAGTTGTTACAAGCCCCCTCCTGGATTGATTTTCTTTAACATTCATTGCTCTACCCTGCCTACCTTGCCTACCTCTGCATCTGCCTCTACATCTGCTTTCGAAACTTTGTATTTGTGATTGAATGAGCATTTCTTCTGCACCTCTTCTCTTTTTATCAACTTGATTTATGTACTGCTCTGCATATTTTATTAACTTGTCTAGCTCCTCTTCCTGCCAGGCTACCCAGTGTTATTTTTTTAATGCCTGCACATTTGGTAGGACTCCATGCACAACAACAGGAGTTAACACAGCTTTAGCATTTGCAATCAGATCTGCTATACCAAAATGTTCAGAAAATACCTCCCTAAGTCTGCAAAAGTAATCACCTAGGGTTTCTCCATTACCTTGCTTACGTGCAGTAATTTTCACCCAATTTTGGTTTAACAGGACATATTTCTAAGATTTCTTTTAAGATCTTATCTCTTATCTTTGCTATTGCATTGCTCCCTTCAGAATTTGAATAATCAGTGTCCCCTGCTGGGGCCAGTCTGGCTTTTCCTTTTAATTTTTCATAGATATCAGGAGAGAATATACATTTTGTCCTGGTCCCCTTCAATAAACACACATCACACCAAATGATATTTGACAATCTTTATTAAAATTCCATAAAGGTAACTTTATCTACCAACTAATATTTCAATTTATTAACCACAGCATAAACATCCACATAACTGTTCACTAGGGCGGCATTACCCCACTCACCCTGACCAAATAAGCAGTGTCCTTACCCCCACTAACTTACTTTACTTATCAAGTGGCGTCCCACTGCTCACTTGCATTTTCCACTTATTGAATTAACCATCTAACCAAATAAGCAGTGTCCTTACCTCTGCTCACTTACTTTAACTTATAAAGCAGTGCCCAACCCTCTCATTTGTATTTCCCAGCTCACTGAAATGAGCATCCAGTACCACAGGGCGAGCAGAAGAGGAACATGCTTGCCCCTCTTCACTGCCTCCTAAACTTAAAACAACCTCACAATCCCCAATTTTCCAAAAGCAGCAAGGGAGGGCATGTAGCAAGTTTGCGCCAAAATGTGATTCCTTAACCTGTTACACTCTAATAAAACCATTAAGCCCCTTCCTACACTTAGCTCATTTCCTCCCACTCATTCTACTTTCCCATTTAACCCCCCAACTAGCTTTCTTCCCTTACCCTCTTAATTCCTAATACTACTTCACTCTAGACTCCTACCTGAAGATGTCCCACTGCAAATTGGTTTGTTACTACACTTCATTTAACAGCTGCCTTAAATCTGCCAGATTTGGTGCATAATATCTGAATAACAGTACTCATTTCATCTTTAAACTTCTATGGGACTTGCCTGATTTTAGAAAAAGGTTTAACTATAGCATGAAAATTAGTAAGCAGCCAAGGTTGGTGGACTAAGACCATTAGTATCAGATGTGGCATCTATCTGAGGGAACATAAAGAATCACCACCCTTTTCCACTTCTTTCTTTGCAACCTGATTCTCATTTTGACTAGTGCAGTGTACCTTCTTAGTTTGACATTCTACCTCATCTTGTTTTCCCACACTTTCTTTGTTATCCAAGTCAGAGGAAGATAGTTTAAGATGAATGGTAGTAGAAAGTTCACGTTTAGGTAAGGGTGATGCTGACCATAAAGGTACAGAAGGTGTAACATGCAAAGATACCTTTTGCCCCGGAGGTGTATGCATTTCAGATGGAGCCTGGACTTATTGAGATGAGTCAATGAAGAAAGAAGGGAAACTGATCATCTTCCCTGAAACTCCCCTGTCAATCACTGTTTGGTCTTTTGCGATCACTCTGTATATAGGACCATTTGGTGCAGTATTACATGATTTTACTGTAATTTTAAGTTCTTTAACTTGTTGCAACATTTTTTCATTTGTGTCTTTTGACTCCTTTACTGTGCATTCTTTTTCTCTCTTAAAGGTTAATATATATACCAATCATTACAACTATTCCATTGTTCATATTTTATCTTCTTACTCTCTTCTTATAATTTTGTTCTTAAATGCAATATTTTTGTTATTTCAAAAATTCTTTTTTCAGGCAGCCATAAGTGTAGAACTGTTTTAGTTAATTTACACCATATATATATATATATATATATATATATATATATATATATGTGTGTGGGATCTGTACAGATGCTCAGCTGCATCTTTCACAGAATCTCAATTTGGAGAGTATACTTACGCGAAAGTGCTATTCACAGAAGCAGCACTTTTGCGTAAGTATGCCTGTTGTTCCGGTCGTACTACGATGCAGTAAGTGAAAATTCCCTTTTCCCCACTGTAGTGTGACCTCGGACTGAGAATATTAAAGTAGGAGGGGTGTGCGGGGTGCAGGGGGGCATGCCCCCCCTGCATTCAAGTAGAGTTTGTGTTTTTTTTTTAACATACTTTAACGAAAGCACTTTTTCGATGAAAGCACTTTCATTAAAGTATGTTCGGTAGTAATGGATTCGGGCTTTTGAACTTTCATTCAAAAGTCCTAGATCTATATATATATATGTATATATATATATATATATATATATATATATATATATATATAGATATATATATATAGATATATATAAATATATATATATATATATATATATATATATATATATGTAGATATATAGATAAAAACACACACACACACACACACACACACACACACACACAATGTGCTGGAGAACCAACATACTGGCCAACAGATTCAGTGCCAGTTTTACCCCCTCCCCCCAAAGGACCAATCACAATACCGGAAGAATGCTAAGCACCCAGTATCACTGCAGCACATGTTAAAGCTGCACTGTCCAAGGCCAAAAATACAGCTTCCATAGGACCCGACAATATCCCTGGCTGTGTTCTACATGAACTACAAAGTGAACTGGCACCACATCTGTGCGCCCTGTTCACTCACAGCCTCACCTCAGGCTTTGTCTCTACAGAATGGCACACTGCTACAGTCATTCCTCTCCATAAAGGAGAAGCGACTACAGACCCTGGGAATTATCATCCCATTAGCCTGACTAGTCTGATATGTAAGGCTATGGAGAGCATCATCATGGACCTAATTAGTAAGGATATCGGGAATCTCCAATCTCTAGATCCCATGCAATTTGGTTTTGTGAAAGGTAGATCGTGCTTGCTCAACCTGGTTGACTTCTATGAGACATTTTTTTGGATTAAATATTTTTTATTGCCTCAAGTTCCTGGTCTGTGCCTTATTGCTGGTTCCAGCTGTCCAGTGGTCGAGGGTTGTTTTATCTTCTTTATTTGTGAGTTCCTGCATTGGAGCTTTACTGTGGTTCGTTTTGGCTTCTATGAGACATTGACCAGAGGTGTCGATGAGGGTAAGGCAGTTCATTCAGCCTACCTCGATCTGGCCAAGGCCTTTAATACCATTCCTCATGAAGGAATCATTAATAAACTCACCAAACTAGGCATCAACTCCTATATCATGTCATGGGTTGCAAAGTGGCTCACAGCTAGAACCCACAGTGTGAAAGTAATGGACTTCAAGTCAGACTGTCAACCAATAACGAGTGGAGTCCCACAGGGTTCAGTCCTGAGTCCTCTCCTATTTGGCATCTACTTCTCAGACATCCAGGCCAACATGGAGGGACTCTGGCTACCAAGTTCACAGACAACTGCAAGCTGGGAGCCATTATTAACTCACCAAGTGATGCAGACATCCTATAGAAAGGCCTCAGTGAGACCAATGACTGATGTTGAAACCATGGCCTTAAGCTTAATGCCAAAAATCCATCATCATCCCCTTTGGGAAAAACTCAGTTCCCACTAATTACCACATTGATGAGAGCCCACTGAACACTGAAGGTGTTATAAGAGATCTAGGGACACAGGTTGACAGCAACCACTCCTTCGACTAACATATTGCCACTGTGGTGAGAAAGTCCTTCTATGTGGCATATCTCATTACCAAGGGTTTTGCATCCAGGAAGAAAGATGTCATCATCTCTCTCTACTCTTTACTATTGCACTGTCATTTCCATAACCTTGAACAATACAGGTACACATATTGGTCATCATTTCTCTCTACTCTTCCCTCATTAGACTAATCATTGAGTATAATGCCCCATTTGGTATGTACCTCACTAGACACCTGCAACAGCTGGACAGACCACAAACGTACCTCACGAAGAGGATTCTAGGCATTAAACACATGTCCTACATGGACAGACTCAAAAAACTCCAGCTATTCTCTGTCTCATATTGTCTACTAACAGGCGATCTCTGCTTGACTTAGAAAGCCATATTTGACCCAGCCCTGCTAGAAATGCTACATCTAAAGAAATCCCAATCCCTCCATGCCACACATTCCAGAGACCTCAACCTCATTACCACAATCAACAGAACATGCTGGAGGAACAGGTTCATAACGCAGGGACTGCTCATGTTCTGGAATAGACTTCCCATACATGTCAAGCAGAGCACCTCACTGGTCCTCTTCAAGAGAAATCTTGATGAATGGATGGGGAATAGTTCACCTGGGGATCACTCTAGTGGCTCTACTTGTTAGAGGCACTGGGATCTAACGTTGGGCAGCATGATGCCAGGGTACTTCTATGGACTAGGCTTGTAAAGACTCCTTGGGCATTAGCCTAGTACACACCTATGAACCTTCTGATGGTTCAGTAATTTGACTGCCTGTCATACCCATGTTATTTCACTTCTGTTGTTTTTTTTTTCCACTTTTCTCTAAATTAATATTACCACAGAAATTATCACAGAACACACACATTTATACACATTACACATTCATTCACTCACAGCTGGGTCCCTTTTTGTGGTTTATTTCAGAATGAAACCCAATTCAACTGTATTACCTTATGTTAGACTGAAACCCAATTTAGCCATGTTGTCGGGCTACTCCCAGTTGAATTTCCACTATATATACTATATTCAGGCCTCATGATACTGAATATTGATCTAAGCACAGAATGCATTCACCAATACATTAAACGATGTGCATGCAATCCAAAGCTGCCACAGTATCACTGAAACCCACAGGGACTCAAAGACAAAGAGTAAATTAAAACACTGAAATAGGCTCCTGGTGTTTGTCAAAGAGATCCCTGCCACAGACCTCAGTGATATCAACCAAACAAATAAACTCTGATTAGAACAAAGTCACATCACCTGTTGAAAAAGAAAATCTGTTAAAATCAAATATTATCCAGCTATTATGTTCAATACATAGACTATCAAAGATTCTGGAAGCAAACACATTATTAAAAATATTATCTTCATACAGACTCCCCAGGATTCACGAAGCCTCCGTGTAAGAGTTATAACTCTTACACGAAGGCTGCAGTTAAACGGAGGGATGTCAGCATGCTTTGCATATTCATGAGAGCATGCTGAATCACACCTAAGTCTAACACGGTCCGTGTAAGACAGTAGGGGGCGTGTCCGTAGGCCGAGCCCTGCAAGCGGACACGCCCCCAGAAGTGTAAAAGTGCCCAAAGTAAACACCCACAACAGAGTCCACGGAAATGTGAATAAACACAACACAACACATGCCCCCACAGACTATAAACATAAAAGATATATAAATGAACATGTTATATATTTTTTTTAAATTGTAAAGATGTTTAACCGTGAGTGCGCTCGTTTGCGCGGGCGTGCCCATAGCGCAGCTACAGTTAGCAGTCAGTGGGAAAGCATATAAGAACTAAATATGCAAAATAAGCCAGGAAGCAATAGCGTAGCGGTAGAGATGTTGGCTGAAGAGCAGGCATTCATGGTTCGAGCCCCCACAACACCAATTTTTTTTTTTTTTGCAAAATAAGCAGGAAACAAGTCCCTGACAAATATGTACACATAAAACCACAATTCATGTAAAATGTAATGAAATAGCCCATTTATATTGCCGACATGTGAGGTAACAAAAGAAGAAAAAAATGCCAGATGTGCTCATAGCTGAGCTACAGTTTAACAGAGTGAGTGCATGTGCCCATAGATGAGCAGTGGTTTAACTTGTGCAAAATGAGTGCCCATAGCTGAGCAGTGGTTTAACATGCTGAATCTATGTGCCCCTAGCTGAGCTGAGTGTAATATGCATGCCGATAGCCAAATGAGGCTTAAACCAGCGTACCCCGTTTGCACGGAGCTGCGCACCGCGCAAACAAGCTAACCGACGGGCAACGTTGAGCAAGCCGTAGCAAAACTGCCTTTACACAGACACACCCCTCAGCATGTCTAGACAGTCATGAAAAATAAAAAGCAGTGGTCAGATTTGAACCCAGGATACTATACACCAAAGTCAAGGTACAGAACCACCAAGCCACGACAGCAGCACCTGTAAATGCAATAATAGCTAATATATAGGAATGAATACAAACTACAGCATGACAATGCAGGTTTACTGAAGTTGATACAATTCCAAAATGGCCAATCACAGATATGTGTGGGAAAAATGGACTATATACGCCCCATAGGCGGGAATACACAGCATAAACAATTGTAGAACAGACCTGCAGGCAGAATGTCAGGAGTAGGAGAGGGTAGTCGCTTTCGAGCACAGAGGTGGGGTGTTGACGAGTCCAGGTACATGGCCTGGCTCCTAGTCCACAATCATGAGGCCCAACTCATGCAGGGCCAGGTCCTCTAGGGAGCATACAGGGCTGAGACGTGGGACCGGTTGGCTCATGATCTCACCAGTGCCACAGGGATTCCAAGGATTGGTGAGCAGGTTCGTCACCACCATGCGGACCTAAAGAGACGCAAGCAGGACCAACTGAACCTTTGGATCCAGGAGGCCCGGCAAACACCCAATGCCCCACCACTGAGT
This sequence comes from Protopterus annectens, assembly GCF_019279795.1. Lineage (NCBI taxonomy): Eukaryota > Metazoa > Chordata > Ceratodontiformes > Protopteridae > Protopterus > Protopterus annectens. Next base: position 1,536,485,412 of record NC_056745.1, on the reverse strand, counting down.
AAGTAACATTTAATTATGTATGTAAAAAATTAAACTAGCTGATATTATGGAGATGTGTATTCCAATATTGCTTCATTTATATTACAGCTGCAGGTGCCCGTTCTGTGAACCGCAGAGCCTATGGTGATAGGCTGGTGCGGTTGCACCACCAGGCAGGTCAGTAATCCACTACCAGTAACTGTAAAGAAATATAAAAGTATGACAGTCAGCAAAAGAGTGCAGTGTAGTCAGTAAGGAATAAAATCTGCAAGTAACAGTGTGAAAGTGTATGCAAGTATTGCTTGATTACAAGAGTTTTCAGCCTGTAAGTTTAACCTAAACATGAAACTGTCTGACATATATTCTGAAATAAAAATGCCCTGCCTGTAAGAAAATAGTACACAACCTGCAGCAGGCTGAAAAGTATAGCTGCAGAAGATGATGAAATCACATGTGTGAAATATATCCCTGTGGAAATACTGAAACATGACAGAAGTGAGACTGCTGGAATGGATTGTAATAAGTACTGTTAAAACATGTCAATAAAGCCTAGAAGTACCATCCTGAATAGTAAAATGAAAGCAAGTGAGAGAGTGTGAGAAAGTGCCATGAATCCAGCAATAGAGTAGTAATAACCCCTGAATAAAGTATACTGCAGTCAAGACAGAATGAAATGCATGTGATATTCCAAACCAAACAGCAAAATCTGGTCAAAGTGTTGCTGCATCTGGAATGTGTATCCCAAAAGCAGGATATGTTGCTCTCAGTCTGCAATATGCAGATAGGATGTTTGTCTTATATACCAAACATCCACACTTGTCTACAGCTATATAAAGCAAATGTAGCCCTGATGTAGCTGAACAAAGCTAGATATGAATGTGTATGAAGAACCATAAAATGTATATTGATGTTGCATTAACAGTCCTATCACCAAGTTGAAATAGTTATCATATAGGAAACTGTAGTTAGAACAGTAGTGTGTATATAACTGTAGCTATTAGAAATGTACAGCATATGTATTGTTATTCGAAGGTGTTAATATTACTTTCTTCAACCCACCCTATAACTACATATAACCCATTCCACGTGAAAATGGTATGTGCAATCACAATTAACACCCCTGGACGTTTGTCCTGTTGGGTCATATATATTTGCATGTCTGTTGATGCATCTGCCCTGTTCATACATCCACACCTGATGGCCTGTTGCTATCAATTAACCCTGCATGTTGTTGGACTGTGTATTTCTGTTCAAATTATGCATGTGTTATGCACGCTGTTCAATGGTGTGAATATCTGGGTGTTTGGTTAATGGGAATACTAATGCATGCTGTTACAACTAATTGTGAATGGTATTATATGTCACTAACCCAAACTGTCATGACATAATGCAAAACATAGTACGACAGGGAAGGCGGGTTCCAGCGGACCCACCTCTCCCACCTCAGCTGGTGAGTGCACCTGGCACTAGTGCCGAGTCTGGACCCTCCTGCAGTGGCCCTGTGCCACCTGCGGGTGGAAGCGCTGCAGGGGATGGGGCTCACCCCCCCTCTGCAAGTGTGGCCGGAGGAGATCCACCACTCACCCTCCGTAGCGTCCGGACTGTGGTGCGTAGGGAGATTCGGGACTTTGTCCTTGAGCCCCTACGCCAGCTCGAGGCACAGGTGGCGCAACTAACGGGCATGCCTGTTGCCCAGCCTACACAGCCCCCAGCACAGCCCCGTCCTGCACAGTGAAGGAACACTGGCAACTGCCTATGGGTGGGGATATCAGTTCCACTGTTGCCATCTGTGGGCTCATGGGCTCTGGATATCCAAACCTCCGTCCCCGTCAATTGTGTAACCCCCCCACACGTGTCATACACCGCCCCTGTATGCGTCTTGTTTGTCTTGTCTGTTTACCTACCCAACCTACCTCCCCAGCTGTACCGACTATCTTCACCTGACATACCACTCTCACCTGAAAAAAAAAAAAAAGGCACTCTGTACCCACAAAAAAATTACGCCCCATACATAGCTGCCCATTCCGCACACATGTCTACTGGACATGGAACCTATCAATTCCAATTGGCTGTACAACAAGTATTATTGTTGTCCTGATACCTCTCTCAGGGGTGGAAGGTTTCAAATGTCACACCAAATTACATACATATGCACAGCTGTTGCTGATGAAGAAATGGGCAGCTATGGGCCTTACCTACATCCCTCCTGCACATCCCAAGCTCATTTCCCTACTGTCTTACCCTCTTTGTGACCCCTTTTTCACCACTTTCCTGTCTCCCCATTTTTCTTTTCTTTCAAAGAAAATAGCGCGGGTGTGCACAAGAGTAAGCATGTTTAAGTGGTTGTAATCGGATGTGCGCTTGTGTGCGCGGAGCTAACCGCCAGTGCGCATGCGTGAGCTCCGCGCAAACCAGCGCTAGCCCGGTTACAACTGCTTAAAAGTGCCTTAGTCACTTTGATTGACAGGTCCTGTACTCAGTTCAAAAGCAAAATAAAATCCCACTGTGAGTCCCAAACCCAGGACCTTGGCAACTGTAGTCTGCATGACTTACCACTAAGCCATGACTCTTATACAAGAACATTGTGCTAAAGTAAATATATCATGTAATAGTAGGAATGAATGTAAAGGGAATATAGATGTGTAGTACACAAAGCATGACATTTAGAATTACTATCAAAACTAGTGGATTTCCATAATAGTAGTGTGTGAACAGAAACAGCCATGCTAGTTGGAAGCTAGTAGGTAATAATGTCACTATAGCACCTTGCAAGACACACACATACTCACAACAGGATAAGCACTGCCCATACCCCACAACCTCTTACAGGAACACATCTGGACCAAGTAATAAAATATGTGGAGCAAAGGCCCAAAACCAGGGACACATTACAAATAATGTTACAACAAACACAGACAGTTCAGAAACTAACAGGGTCTACACTTTGTGGGATGTTTGGAAGGGTATGCAGTCTGGAACTTGAATGTTTGTCACCATAGTCTGACTTGAGCCCAGAGTGACTTGCCAGAAAAAGGTGTGCATGAGATATTGACCAAAATACGATGCAGAAATGTGGACAACCTGCAAATATCTGTACACATGACGGGTCCGACACCACCATATTTGAATAGTTAAGAGCCTAGACATAGCAACAGTGAATGACCTACAGGGATGCCCCACAGACCCCATGTGAAATGTACAAACAGTAGGCAGAAAGGTGTAACACATGCAATGGTAACTATGGAGTCCGGAAAGTATTCACCACTTGCATGGCAGAAAAAGTGTAGTAATACATATGCTCATGCTAACCCACAGTCACAACTGCAGCATGCCAGACATTTTAATGGGTGTACCCCACTGATATGTACCATTCCATGAGGCACATAACAGATGAACCTGAAAGTCTCTGGGGCCTGCTCAGCAGCATACTCAAATACCCTAATAGATGTCAAGGCCCACACCATGGCCAGACCACACTGCATGCTGTAACACCCTAGCAGATATAGCAAGCATTCCAAGGTGTGAATGTACATGGAAAATAGGAAAGCTACAGCAGCACACTACAGTAAAAACACCTAGCAGGCATACAAGTAGTGACTGTAAAGGGCAACTATTGAAGCCTTAGCAACAGAGTGCAAGCAAAAGTGAAAGGAAAGCACACACACACACACACACACACACACACACACACACACACACACACACACACACACACACACACACACACACACATTAACAGTAGTAGTAGTTGTAGGTGTCAGTGTACATACACAGTTAGTACAGGAAACTGGAGAAATGAATGGAGGAATGTTAATCTACAACACACCTGGAAATATGAGAGAGATACCAACCTTTACACTCACAGAACATTGTCCACAGCATAACAACATGGTCCCTGCCCTTAACATCTGAAAGGGCTATGCCTATCTCACACACCTTTTTATAGCACTGTTCTGAAATCACAGTGAGAACTGCAATCAGTACACAACTGGCTGCATGCAATTAGCAAATGCTGGCTAACAATTGGTGCAGAGGCCATCACATGGTCATATGCAGATACCTACAAAAGTATGCTGTACTCCATGTCCATGCATGCAATACTTTCATTGCACCCTGAGAAGGACGTGAGAGACAGACAGAGAGAGAGAGAGAGAGAGAGACAGAGACAGAGACAGAGAAAACTGCAATTAAGCAGACAGAAACAAATTGTTCAGCAACAGCTACCTGAAAGCTGACAACTGGGAAGTGGAGCAGCAGGACAGAGAACCAGACAACAACACAAGCAGCTGTGACAAACACAGGTAATGTAAAGTAATACTATAAAGGTCTCCATACTGTGAACCCTCCATATGTGTCATTGGTCTGTATCCATATGTATATGAAGATGTGTAAAGGGCAGGGGACATACAGCAACTATCAGTGAAGGCTGTACATACATTTGTATGTGAGAGCATCTATGTGCACATATCAATGTTGTTTGATTGTAGGTTGTAGTGCCATGTACAAAGTAGGTTACACAGTTATGTATGTTTAGCAGTATGTTAGTGTGTGTATACAGTATGGTAGACAAATATGTTGATATACCTGTCTAACATATGGATACGTATGTATGTCAACATATGTATGTGTATATATATATATATATATATATATATATATATATATATATATATATATATATATATATATATATATATATATATATATATATATATATATGATATGCATATATGTATACATACATAGAGAGAGAGAGATGTAGGAATACATAGACAGATGTAGATAGAATATTGTACAAACATATCTATGTAATGCACACATACAGATACAGATATATGTAGATACATATACATAGACAGACTGATCTGACTACCTACAGGTATGACTGTATATGACGACCTGAACACAGCCTGTCCCACCCCCTCTGTCACTCACAGCCCCCTCTGTGCCCCCTCCTCCACATCTATAGCAATATATGTACATCAATATATATATATGTGTATATGTATACGGACATGTATATATATATATATATATATATATATATATATATATATATATATATACATATAGATATATCTATATACATATATATATATATATATATATATATATATATATATATATAGAGAGAGAGAGAGAGAGAGATGTATATAAATTCTGAGTGAGGCACATGTGTACAGATGTATTGCAACAGGTGCCTGGTGACAAAGGCATGGAGTAAACACCAGTGTCAAATCCGGAGTACCATACCACATTCCAGATCACCTACACCAGTAACCACCAGATATGTGAATGGCTGCCCACCACTGCATGTGTCAGGGGTGAACAGGGTCATAAATGTGTACAATAGTGGCCCCAATGATATTCACAGTGGCACACTATCCCTGGAATACCTGCACATGGTATGCATCAGCGGACATGGTGAGTCAGCTATGGACATGTAGGTCGGTGTACCCCTCCACACCACATAATGGATGCCATGGTATGGACCTCACATGACAGCTACAGATATGGAGAAGGACACAGTGACATGTACAACACTGTGACAATGCACTCAAACACATTACCAATGCACAGTGACTGACAACACCACAGAGTACACATATGCTACCCACATAGAGGTTACCACTCCCGGATTTACATATGGAAGTCACACCCATGACAGATGTCCAACAACCATAGTAACACCTCACACCATCCACAACCTAAATGTCTGCTGTGTGTCGTCCGTGCCACTGCAATAGAGTGCACATGTGGAGGTAAGAGTTCCTACCCACAGATAAGACATACCCTGCAATAAACCACACAGTGTTAAGAAGCAAGACTCCCCATGAGTACATGTCACACATACCCCTGCTGAATGTTAGTCAGATAGGTAATATGCCATATGAGTCACCCTGTGTAACTGTGTGACAGCAGCAGGTACCATCACACCACATGTGTCACAATGGTCAGGGTAGCAGAACAGTACGCTGCTGTAGACCCAGGGGCAATAGCATATTGTATAGTATTGTATTGTAATGTAATGTATTGTGTTGTATTGTATTGGTATGTTGAGATGCCTCCTTCGTGGAGTGGAATCACTGCTGCTGTGCGCCAGTGTACAGGTACATATCCTGTAGTCAGGCTAGTGTTACATAGCACTTCTATATGTGTGTTTAGCTCCTGTCAGAGTTTATGTAGCATGCAACTGGGGATACCATCAGGTCCCATCCATGTTGTGTATTCTGCTGTCCCATGGGTGTCTCACCTGGACATCTGTGATGACAGGGAGGTTACAGTCAGCTGGGATAACTATGCCTTATTTCGGGGGAGAGGGTGGGGTGACACCTGCACTGAATCTGTCTGCCACAATGTTGTCGATATCTGTGGTGTCAGTGAAATATTTGTTGTTGTGTACTACCTATGGGCATAGAGGATGGCTCCTGACCAGGTTGCTAACATAACTGAAGAAGGCCTTCTGGTCATCTGTAGTGTCACTCTTGATTTCCCTCTCAAAGTTGCCCATGTATTTTGTATGATGGAAAATAGATCCTTACCAGTGCTGCTCAGACATGCCCTCCCTTTAGTAAATTATGCTCTGTCTTGCAGTACCTTCCATCTTCTGTAATACAATCTGTCTATGGCTGGGGTCAACCGGACAGGATGCTGTCCCTTTGTGGAGAGTGTCTTGGTCATATATGGGATTGCATGATCCATGCATTCTCGGAGATGTCTGTAGAAAGCAATTGTGTAGAGGTCAGCATTGTGGGTTGTATCTGCCACTGGCCCAGTGGGCTGAAAGGATACCATATCACTGTTACAAAGTGTAAAGTTTGTATCTGTAATGTTATGCACTATAGTCGTTTGTGCTGGTGGTGGAGGTGGGATATGTATATCCAGGGCAATCAGTGTGTGGTCAGCTCACAGTAGTTGACGATGTAGGCCATACAGTACCTAGATACAAACCCCCAGAGTGAGGAGGTGCTCTTGACCTGAATCAGTGTTCTGACTGCTGGGGTTTGGTAGTATGTCGTATGGAGTCTGCCAGGTACTGTTGCACAGTTGCTGGCTGAGCACTGATACCTGGCCATCTACATGTGTATCCACCAATAGACAGACAGATGCTACATATGTGAGATATGTTGTATCATAACAGTCGAGTAGCATGTGTAGTATGTCTGCCAAATTCTGCTGACATATATTGCTGATACCAGGTTATTTTCTTTCTCAGGTACATGGCCCACCCGCGGAATCCCACCTACTCCACAGCTGAGGATGAGGAGCTACACCAGAGCCTGGTGCGGGATTATGCAATACTCTTTTCCCGCACCAGCCAGGATCAGCAGGAGAGGGCTGCACTGTGGCAAGACCTTGTCCTCGGGTAAATGACATAGGCACGCATAATAGGACATATGAGCAGGTACGACATCACTGCAGTGATTTAATCAGACATGTCCATCAGCGTGCGTCGGATATCCACAGGCAACAGGTCGCCACAGGTGGTGGGGTGGCTACACATCCCCCACTCACCAGACTGGAGGGACTACTCATGAGTGTAGTGGCTCCAGTCCGCCAGCAACAACAACAGCAGCAGACATGCATTATGATGGAGGCTGGAGCCACACAGCAGCAAGACAGTGAACGTGCAGGTAATATGCCATATGTATAGTTGACTGTTGTGTACACTGGTAGTTAATGCATGTGTGAGGTGTGTCCTTGATTTGTAGCTGTCACCATAGTATTTAATGTGCAAGTGTGATATCCTCAATATTAGCAGCTGATCTGTGAAAGGCGACTGTTGTACTACTGACCTGTATCATACTCAGTAACAATGGCACAGTTGTGCCCACTGACATTAGTTTCTTCACGTCTGCAGGACCCTCTGGTATAACAGCAATGCAGCCTAACCATGCTGGTGAGTGTGTATTAACAATTCCTGTAATAGTGTTAATAGTAATAGTACTATTTGGCTCACTTAGTAGTGCTCTTTGTATGCATGTAGGTGTGTCTGTGTCTGTGTGTTGATATCACGCATACTGAGTACTGTACAATTGTGTGAAACTGTGTGCATGTGTGCATGTGTGCATGTGTGCATGTGTGCACCTGTGCACCTGTGCATGTGTGCATGTGTGCACGTGTGCATGTGTGCATGTGTGCATGTGTGCACCTGTGCATGTGTGCATGTGTGCATGTGTGCACCTGCGCATGTGTGCATGTGTGCACCTGTGCATGTGAGCAGCTGTGCATGTGTGCATGTGCATGTGTGCACATGCACCTGTGCATGTGTGCATGTGTGCACCTGTGCATGTGTGCATGTGTGCACCTGTGCATGTGTGCATCGCTGGAAATGTGTAGACATTGTAAACTGTGTTTCCTGTTTCCCTCCCACAGGTTCTGTTGCTGCTCTGGTGTCATGTAGCAGGGAACCTGAGTCAGGTGCCGTAGGTACTGATAATGATGACATCTGTGTAATGGCACAGGAAGGTATGCAAGGGTCCGCCATTGGTCAGCCGAATGACAGTACACAGCTGTCGACCCCATCAATGAGCACAGTTATCCTGCCAATACACCCTTTGTCACCAATGTCCCTAGGTGATGGACAGCATACAGTGGGCATTGACCAGGGTAATGTGGTATCTGTGGCACATGCCTCCCCACACAGCAGCCATGGGCATGGCCCAGAGATGATACCACACAGACAGATGTCCAGGGGTTCTCGTGGGAGCATCCATGGGCGTACTGCCCCTGTCAGACGTGCCCACAGAGGTCTTACCACCTCAGCTATGTTTCGGACTGTCATGCAGGCACAGTCACGTATGGAACGGTACACCAGACAGGGTCTGAGGGAGCTGACAGCATGTCGCACAGCCATGACTGACAGTATGCGTGACATTGCGGCTGCCATCCGTGATTTCACCGATGTCATAGACAGACGTTGTGGGGACATATTAGACCGGTTCCACAACTACATGTCCATGAGCCAGGGCGATGGTGGGCGGTTGAGGCATCGACGTGGCCGTATGCCAGCAACAGCAGCAGCTGGCAGTCGTTGCGGACGACAACAGGGCCGCGGCCGCCCCCATAGTGCCAGCAGCAGCCCCAGCATTGCTGGGTCTGTGCTGTCATCAGACCGCCCCAGGAGACCACGTGCACGTGGCTCTGGCCAGGCCCGACAGGGATCTGTGTCCAGTCAACGAACACCTGCTTCTGATGACAGTACCCAGTCTGGGTTGGTACCGGATATGGTCCGTAGCACTCCTGCAAGGCACAGGTACCGTGTCCGTGGCCAGAGACACTGATCTGTATGACCTGGCAGGTACAGTCTGTGGCTGTCCACAAACACCAGTATATGGCAGCCATGAGGTGGAACTGTGTGCATCCATACACACATGCAAATTGACAACACCTAGGGCTACCGCGATACACGCACACACTGAATCAACATTGCCCCACCTTCTACTGCTGTCCCTCACCAACACACATACACATACATGTCAATTGGTGGTATCGGTGGCTGACTCAGGCATACCAAGTTCACACCCTGTGCATATGATGAAACTGTGCCACCTCCTGCAATCTGTAACAACTGTGCAGGTACAGGTTAACATGTTGCTGATGCACAGGGTGACCACATAGATGTGTAGTAATAGTATCATGTTGTTAACAGTACTGTGTGCTGAATTAATTGTGGGTATATCACAGCATGCTTGATGCAGTAAGTGTGTGATTGTCATGTCCTGTTGTCTACACCCATGGTAAGTACCATAGTGTATCATCTGCACATGTTGGCATACTGGTGGTAATGATGTCAACAGAAGGCTACATACATAGGTAGCACAGGGGATAGGGTAATGAATGTAGTAATACACAATGATGGACATGTAAACTGCAAGTGGCATGTTGCCCACACTAGACTCTGCAATGCAGATGTTTGAGGATGTTGATATGTGTGCAGTACTACACGACTGGTACAGGACACACAGGAGCACCCTAGCACTGCATGCTCACATCTCATACCATGCTAGACAGCCCCAACACACATAACTAACTGTCACAGGAGGGAGAGTCCCCATATATGTCAGGGATACTGTGGTGGCAGGCCAGAGAGCATACATCCTACTAGGTATGGAACCACTGAGTGAAGGCTCAGTGTCTGTTATTTGACATGTGTATTACTGCAGGTATGAGCACATGGGTTTCTATCCAGTTATTGTACATCCTGACAGTACATGGTCTGTACACTTGTGTGCACTGAGACTGGACCCTAGCCATCTGACCCGTGTATTTCCATGTACATGTGCATAGTGCCTGCATATTTGCAGTGTTACCTACTGGAACTGGTACAGCTTGTTTGTTGTACAATGGACTATATGCAGCCCTGTTTACTGTAGCTTTGTTTGCATGCATGTTTGCTTGCAATTACCCTGGAATACTGATCACACCTGCAATGCATAGTTATAGAGCTTCCGTGGACTCCTAGTGCCATCTGCATAGCCTACTATATGTATGTCCATGTCCCACTTGACAGGATGTCACTGTTTGTCCTGTTCACATGTACATTGCCTGTGACACAGTGCATATGACTTACCTCGCATGTGTTCACGTGAGCAGTCATATATGCTACTGCTAACTAATAACAGGCACTACACCTTCACACATTCATCTTCTGTTGAACTACCTGCTTTGCTAGGGACGGCCTGCACCTGTCACCCCTGGGATTTCAGATATTGGCAAAGGCTCTTGCTACCCCCATAGTGCCTATGTTAGGCAGGGCTCAAATGACAAACCCACCTTCATAGGTATCACAAGGGATAAGAAACTAAGAGCAATGCTACCCAACGCCAGACGTCTAAACCTCCAGATGCATGCACCCAAAACACTCCTTGGCATGGAAAACATCGATATCTGTGCAGTAACAGATGCCTGGTTCAGGGCTACTTAGAGCACACCAGCACTACCAGGTTTAACCCGGTTGATTTCTTTGAAACAGTCACCAAGGCCATTGACGAGGGGAAGGTGGTTCACACAGCCTACCTGGACCTTGCAAAAGCCTTCACAACAATACCCCACTTGGGCATTCTAGAGAAGCTCACCAGCTTAAATATAAGCCCCTATGTCACTAGTTGGATTGCACAGTGACTCAAGGACAGAACCCACATGGTTAGCATTGCTGGAGCCATGCCAGACCCCACACCAGTTAAGAGTTGTGTCCCACAAGGCTCAGTCCTGGGACCTCTCTTGTTTGGTATATATTTATTGGAGGTACAGGCCAACATGGACGGACTGTGGCTGTCCAAATATGCAGATGACTGCAAAATGGCCACCATAATCGACTCTCCAGCTGACACAAGCATCTTCCAAAGGGGCATCATAGGAACAGACAACTTGTGCCAGAACCATGGCCTTCTGCTGAACAGTGTTTAGAAAGGGGAATGTGCATCCTGTAGTCTGTTCACCTAGTTGCCAAAAGGGACATTTCCCTCACACACACTAACCCCCCTCAGCCAAAAACATACAGTTGCCAATTGCAAGATTCAAACCCCTATCTAACTATGTTATGACACTTGAGACGGATGCATTAACAGAGCACGCTATTCGCATTACTGGGATTTTTTCTTTCTCCTGCTATACTTATAGAGTGCTGACATCATCAGTGTTTAGAAAAGGGAATGAGCATCCTGTAGTCTGTTCACCTAGTTGCCAAAAGGGACATTTCTTTCACACACACTAACCCCCCTCAGACAGACACACACACTTGCCATTCGCAGGATTCAAACTCCTACCTAACTATGCTATGACACTTGAGACAAACGCATTATCAGAGCGCGCTATTTGCATTACTGGGAGGTTTCTTTTCTCCTGCTGTACTTATAGGATGCTGACATCATCGGTGTTTAGAAAGGGAATGTGCATCCTGTAGTGTGTTTTCCTAGTTGCCAAAAGGGACATTTCTCCTCCACAGACTTACACACACACCAACCCCACTCACACACACTGAGCATTTGCAGGATTTAAAACCCCTACCTAACTATGTTATGACACTTGAGACAGATGCATTAGCAGAGCGTGCTATTCAGATTACTGAGAAGTTTATTTTCTCCTGCTGTACTTATAGGGTGCTGACATCATCTGTGTTTAGAAAGGGGAATGTGCATCCTGTGGGAGGCAGACACCAAGCACACTCTGGCTAAGCTGTCATTCCCTAGGGCAAACAGCCTAGTGTTGACCTCTACACCCATATGTTTAATTGTCAGATGCACATTATTTGTTGCTGATAGACTGTTTGCACATCTTTATTGCCATAGCATTCCCTGTTTGTATGAACAACTTGTGCATCTGTGGAAGTTGTTTGCATATGGGAGGGATCCACTATATCACGTATGTCTCTGTAGTCATTTAACTGTGTGCACTGGGCAGACTGCTGTAATGTGGTTGGTTCCTGGAATAACACATAAAAATACCAGATATGTGTGTCCAACTGCTAAACCGAGATTTGGCCTAAGTGTGTGAGCATGCCCAGTTCAGCCTTCCCATGGCATGTTGTCTGACATATGTCTCATTTATCAAAGTGTGTGAGCATGCCCAGTGTGAGCATTCTATATGTTGGACTCTGCAGCCCAACACATTTGTGGATGAGTGTGAACTTCAACAAATATCACCCGTTTATGGTTGTGTGTTGTGTGTCATGTTGTGTAGTTACTGTACAACTGCTTTGTGTGTGAACACAACAGGATTATACTGTGCCTGCAGTGTTTGCATGGGATACTTTGCATACAGTTGTCAACATCCTTTCACACTGACCTAACACTGTAGTACTGTATAGTGTACTGGTAGTACTTTGACTGTGGTGGACAGTATCCTGGGCTTTACTGCTATCACTGCTTTACATTTCGATAGTGGGCACAACAGCCTGGTTAGGGGCCAGTTGTGTACATCTGACCATGTTGCATTCTGTTCAGATATGAACTACTTAGACCAGGCTTGTCCAACATTGGTAGTGTATTCCACAACATAGGTGTACATTTGCAAACACTAGCGATGTGCCCTAGTCCATGTCTAATGCTAGTTGAAGAGTGTGTTTGTCCTTCAACACACATTGTAAGTGGAGTTTGCCATGACATATGTCATGGTTAGTATACTGTGCCTCTGTCTACCTGTGACATGTCAGTGATACCTAGGATAAGTCTACCATCTCCCATCCACTCATCAGGATTCCTATTGAGGAAGATTGATAAGTGACTCTATGGGTAGCCTGTGCTGGGGCTCACTCATGGGTGGGGTGGCTTCTGTGTTATGGATCACGCAGTACAGCTTGTCCTATGTAAGTCAGTGCTGGGGTTCAGGTCTCTCATGTGCATAGCTCACTGCCATTCAGATTGTACAAGGTGCAGCATGTTTGTTGATGCCAGCAACACAGGCAACACATGGCATCTGTGCAAGCTCTTTGATACTCCTGATGAGGTACTGTTGGGGACTTTACGGTTGATGGAGGTGTCTGCTGAGGTACATCCCACAGGGGCTATTTTAGTCAATTGTACCGCTGATGAAGGATGACTGCAGAGCCACAATGACCTCCCCTTATCTAGATCTGACAGCCTTCATGATTAAGTGGGTATATGGTATGTTTCTGTAAACACTACAGCACATGTTTGTCCAATGCAGGATATCTATCACCTTGTGTCCCCAGGTCTCTCATTACATGTTAACTACATAATGGGTTAACACCTATGTGGTAATTGGTGGGCGCTTACTGTATATCCACGGGGGTTGACTATACACGTTTCTGCAATTAGCTTGCTGACATGGCTATGGCACCAGTTGTCTGTTTCTATGTGGCCCTTTTGTGGGATGCTTGTGTCAGCTGGTGGATCATATGTGGTGAGCAGTTTGTAGTCCTCTGCAAACATGTTCGGACACAGTCCTTCCATGTTTGCCTGTACCTATGGGACATATATACCAGACAAGGGAGATCCCAGGACAAAGCCTTATGGGATGCCAGTTATATCTGGTTTGTGGTCTGACATGGCTGCAGCATGTCTGACCATGTCTGTTCTGTCCTTGGTCTGGTCTGCAACCCCTCTACTGACATGTGGGTTTATATTTAAGCTGGTGAGCCTATCTATAATGAACACGTAGGGTATTGTATAGAAGCTTTTGCAAGGTCCAGCTACACTGTGTGGACCACATTGCCCTCATCAATGACCTTTATGACTGTTTCATTTGAGTCAAACATGTTTAGAGGCAGGATCTGCACTTGAGAAAGCCACACTGGGTTGGGTCCGGTGTCAGTAGGTCCCCAATATCTTTATGTCTGTGGTACATGCTGATCCTTTCCATAGCTGTGCAAACCGAGCTTCTCAGGATTCTGGGGTAGTAGTTTTCAGTATCCATTCCGGCAACACCTTTGTTGAGAAGGACCACTGTTGTTGTACACTGCTCTTTGGGTACATATTCTGTGGTAAGGCTGACATTGAGCAGTAGTGTGGTTTGGCATTCCAGTCATCTTGGAGTCCAAGTTGCACTAAGCCCAGGACACCATCTCATACCATTGCTGCTGTGTGTTTTGCTTTGTAGATGTTGGCTGTTACCTCAGCATCTGCAATGTCAGGGGCCAGCAGTCTGCTGGGATAGATATTCTGCATTCGGGGTTGCACTGCACCTGTCAGGATGTATGTTGGCAATATGTGTGTGTGTTTGTGATATTTGTGTGATTCAGGGCATATCTGTGAATTCCCAACATGGTTCCTACCATCAGTTGTGAAAGCCTTGGGATTATCCTTAGTGTCCTGTACAATTTGTATCTTCATAGGTTCATAGGTTCATACTAGGCTATCCACCCTAGGGCATTTGTTAGCCTAGCCAGAGTGTGTGTGGCTTTTGCCACCCCTTGCTATGTGAATATTATGGCCATTTATGATTTGCTTTGCTGTGCCTCTGTCTGGACATGACACAGTGAAGACCCCAGTGTAACTCTACAATCATCCATCCACTTGGCAAGATTCCTGTTGAAGAGTGTCAGTGAGGGGCTCTGCCTAACATGGAGTGGGTCCAGGGTGTGGGGAGCCTCTGGATTATGTATCTGTCCCACCAGCACATCCTATTTCATTATTTGTTGAGGTTGACATCTCTCACTCTCACAGCTCCGATGGATTTGAGTTTTCTGGGGTGGAGCATGTTCATTACTCCTGTGTTGGGCATGGCCTCCTACAACAGGCATGCAATGCCTCTGTGTAGGCAGTATGTGACTGCATTCAGCTGGGGTGTCTACAGCCAGGCAGCATATGACATATATTTGAGACCCTTTATCCTCTTGGTGAGGTACCTTTGAGGTCTTTCTAACTGCTGCAGGTGTCAGGTAAGGTACATCCCATATGAGGCATTGTACTAGATTATGGGTGTGATTAGAGAAAAGTATAGGGGCACAATGACCTCTGTTAATGTAGATGTGAATCCTTTCCTGATACGGTGTCAAATGTAGACAGTCTTCCTAGCCACATTGGCAATGTGGGTGTCACATAACAGGTTACTGTCCACTTGTGTCCCTAGGTCCCTGGTTACTCCTTCCATACATAATGGTTTACCACCTATGTGGTAATTTGTGGTACTTTGTTTGGTACTTGGTGGGACATTCATGCTGTCCAGTGTCTTCAGGATGGCTGGGTGGGGTTATTGTGTGTGAGAGTGCGGTCTGTAGCATGCTACAGACTGTACAGCAGTCTTGCCTACAGTTAGTTGCACATGGGTGAACTCCAATGTCTTGTGCATTGTCAGTTACCTGGACGTATGGGTGTCTGTGCTGACTATGGATACTCACCCTCCTTTTATGTTTTATTCCAGGTTTTGGGGCCATGACACATGATACGTGGTATAACCTGGTAGTGCTGGTGTGCTGTCAGGAGGCTTGCAGCAGGTTTCTGTCACTGCACAGACATCGATGTTCTTCATACTGGGGATGGCCTCTGGAGCATGCATATTGGGGTGTACGCATCTGGCATTGGTCAGCATTTCCCTTATGTTTCTTCCCACTTATGTTTTCTAGGGTGGTGGGACAGTCTTTTCAGCCTTGCCTACAAAAGGCTCTATGGAGGTGGCAAAGGCCTTATCCAATATTCAGACACCCAGGGGTAACAGGTGCAGGCCATCCCAAGAACAGCTGCATGGCTTGTCAGGCATGACATCCCAAGCAGACAGACATTGGATCCCCTTGGAATGACACCAGTAAGTGTGCCACTTGCTATGACTGATCATTCCATGTTTGTACTGTGGCATTATTCTTGGTAAGGGTAGGATGCTGCAAATGGTGAGTGTCATACCGGCCTGGACTACATAATCAGATAGCTCATCTATGTCTCTTTTCATGTAGTCTAGGGCGGTACATCTCAGGTCATTCACACCAGCATGGACTATGACTGCATCATATTTCTACTTGCTTTGGAGTGACCTACATACTTCTGTTACGTGGCATATTGTGGCAGCCTACAGGCAGCTTACTGTACCCTTTCCCTTGTTCAGTCTGGTGTGTGAGACAGCAGTGTGTCTGACTATGGAGTCACCTATTACAACTGTATCAGGCATATTGTTTCTCCTTCTGGCCTGTGACTGTTTGGCACACCAGCTTTGTGTACTATGTGTTGCATGTGCTATGTTTGGAGGTTGTTTGATTGGGTGTCTGCTTTAGAGGCCTCTGTTGGTGTGCTGTGTTTGTAATTTGTGCCTCCGGGAATGTTTTTCTGTGTTTATGTGTTTGGTTTGCAGTTGTAATAGGTCTATGTGGGACTGTGTTTGTGGTGTGTGTGGTTACCTTCTCCTCCTGACTTGTTTTGGGAGTACTGAGTTGAGGGAGCTCAGCCTCCAGTTTGGATAGATGGTTGCATATCTCACATATATTTGTATTTCTTGGGTGGATTTGGGGGTTGTCTGTGTACTTGGGGCAGGTGTAACATTGCCTCAGGATTCACAGATTCCACTTGTTGTGGCTGGCCTTAGTGGATTGTATGTGTGGACAGATTTTATTGCCATACTACTGATCAGTGATTACTTCATTGTTTATGTTTGCTCTATCATGTAGTAGCTTCCTCATTCTCTTGCATGGTTTGGTTATGGCTGGTGTCCACCATGCCAGATTTCTGCGTGTATGGCATTGTGTCTTGTTTTAATTTAGGACTGCATAATCCAAGCATTCCTGGCAGTGTTCATGGAATGGCTGTATTACAGGTTCTGAGGTGTGGCCCATATTTTGCACCTGCATGGGACCTTTAATGGATTCCACATCAGTTTGGAGGAGGGCAAATATTGCTTAACACATGTTTTCCACTGTGGTTTTCTGGCCAGGGACTGTGGTCAGGATTTGGATATCCAGTGTGATTACTCTATGGTCTGGTTTTACCAGTGAGCAATACACTTCTCATCTTGCCATCCAGTACCCATGTTGCTGATTATCACATCCAGTATGCTTACCCCTCTTGTGGGAGTGGTACGTTGTTCCTGGGCCTTTTGGTTTATGGATTCTATGAACTTTTGTCCTACACTGTTGGAGCTAGTATAATGCTCCCAGTCTATGTCTGGGTATTTGCAGTCACCCAATATAATGTGGTTTGGAGGACTTGATATATTCATGTATTCCAACATAGGCCGGATGCAGTTCCTGGTGTTGGGACAGTAGTCTGTAGCAGGCTATAAACTGGGGGGCAGTTTTAGCCACTGTTACTTGAGCATGGCTAGTCCATGCTGCTTTTGTTGTGGTACCGACATGGGGTGTGGTTATCCTTGACAATTCTTGCTAGTCACCCTCCTTTGTAGCTTGTTCCAAGTTTTGAGGCTGTACAGCACAGTATGAGGTGTAACCTGGTAGTGTTAGGGTGCTGTTGTGAGCCTTGCCTCAGTTTTCTGTTACAGCAGATATCAACATTCTCCATACTGGGTGAGTTTAGACTGCATGCATCTTGCTGTTTCAACTTATCCCTTATCTTATTCTTATCCCTTCTGATACCTATGGAGATAGGTTTGTGTTTTGAGCCTTACCTATTCAGGGCACACTGTGGGTGACAACAGCCTTTGCCAGTATCCATACGGCCTGTACTGATAGGTGCACGCCAGTCCTAGCAGGTGGTGCATCATGTCATGCTCAGCATGTCATCCCAGACTGGCACACATTGGATCCCCTTTGACTAACTGCGATACTTCAGTCAATTGTTGCACTTGATCATCTCATTGTCATGTTGTGGCATGATGCTTGGTGAGGGTAGGATGTTAGTCAGGGTCCTCAGGTGTGCATATAGTACATGGTGTTACATTACTTAACACATAGCATTCATGGCTCAGGTGGTGCTGCAGGGCTGTCTCTGTCGGATGCACATATTACACTTCCCTGTACATGTTTGAGAGCAGGTTGTGTCATGTTAGGCATCCCTGTTACTATATGAATGAGTCAGAGAGGGGTATCATTCCCAGGGTTCCTACTGAGCCAGTGTATGTGCTATGCGTTGCCTCTTTGCCAAGGCCAGGGCATACTGGGCACGCCTCCTTCTGCCTACTGGGACAGGCTCAGGTTGTTCCTCCTCCGAGTCACGCTCTGCCTGTGATGGCCTTGGCAATGGTGGGGGGCTGTTTGGCCCGGCCCTATGCTGGTCCTGCTGCAGCTGTTTTCGCAAGATCATATTATGTAGCATAGCACATACCATGACAATTTGGGTACATGTAGTTGGTGTGTACTGCAAGGCTCCACCAGATGTGTCCAGACACCGGAACCGTGACTTGAGCAGCCCAAACACATGCTCTATTACATTACGTGTTTGTGCGTGTGCCTCATTATGGCGTTCCTGTTCAGGTGTGTGTGCGTTTCTGATGGGTGTCATCAGCCACGGCTCTAGTGCATAACCTGCATCCCCCACTAGGTGTCCATGCGGGATGTCCCCATTGGCAAATGTCTGGTACAGCTCGTCAAATGCCAGATGTGGGAATCGTGGTAGCTCCCAGGACAGCCAGCACACACATTCATTATTATGCCCTGGGCATCACACATGACCTGGCAGTTGATGGAGGGGAAGCCCTTGCGGTTGATGTATGCCCTACCCCGCTCACCGGCTGGTGCTTTGATGCGTATGCGTGCAGTCTATTGCACCCAGTACCTCAGGGTATTCCGCTATTTGCTGGAAGAGACGATATTGCTGGCCAATACCTCATGGGCATTGGGGAAATATACATGATCACCGACATGTGCTGACATGGCATCCAGGAACTGGTGCAGTACCCTGGAGGCTGATGCCTGTGATATCCCGATCATATCACCAGTTGGTCTCTGGAAGGTACCTGTTGCTAGTATTCTTAGGCCAACACATACCTTGGTTTCCACTGGGATGGGTTCCCCTCTGTTGGTTCTGTGTGTGAGGCGTGGCCTGCACAGCTCCACTATTTGCTGCAGGAGGTCTCTGTCCACTCTATAGCGCTCTACTATCTCCAGCTCATGTAACCCGTGGTAGGTGACCCTGGGCCTGTACACTCTTCTCCGTCTCCTCACTGTGGGTTGTCTGGCACCATCTGCATTGTCACCACCCTCAGCAAGTCGCCTATGTCTCATTATGACAGCTATGGCAGCCCCTAACATTTCTGCTCTGAGTGAAGCTTTTTCAGTTTTCACTTCTATTAGCTTACTCCTGTCTTGCAGTGTCTCTTGAGAGAAACATTCTGCACTGCTGTTTGCAGAGTTTTAAGTGCTGGGCTGGGCTACTATTCTGCCTGTGTAATTGCCTGCATCTAATTGTTTTCACCTGCTAGCTCCAGCAGTATTCCCTGCTAACTTCCTACTACATCTGTTGCTTCCTTTTTCCTTTCTGTTTCCTCAGGGAGGAGCCGTGTGCAAACCAGCAGAAACACGCCACAGTGGCTTACACGCCACACATACTTACACAGTTCAGAATCTGCTTATTTGGTTTAAACGCATACGATACACGCCAAGCAAACGGTGTTAAACATCTCCCAACACGCCCCACATGCTCAGTCTGCCTTACATGCACGCACACTGCCTTACGCCAAGCACACTGCCTTACTGCTGGCGGCGCACATGCAAGATACACATCCAGCAAGAAACTTTGGTGTAGGCAACAGTGTACACCTTCCATTTCTTGACTTTCTCATGCTTACTTAGTGGCACACCTCTTTCCATGATATCTGTCTGACATCTGTCATGTAACTCTAACCTCCAATGAACTGCATTTCTTTCTACCATTCCCCCCTATGATGTCACCTATCTCCTACTCTGTTCCTCCCTCTTCTGTAACTCTTACACTACTCAGAATGTGCTCATTTGCTATGTGACAGTGGAATTCAGTATCCTTACACTCATTTGCATCAGATTGCCTACTAATGCTTAGTTACATCTCTTAGACTCAGCTTCCCCCCTTAGCAACCACTACACGGTGGCCATGTTGGTTTTGGTCTGCTGGTCCCTGCATTGACATTCCATGTATTGCATAAAACCCACATTTGTGGGTTTAAAACCTTCGTTTTATGTTTATGCAGCGCAGCCCGTTTGTCGCGGGCTGCGCTGGGTTTAAACATCGGCAATCGCCGAAAAAAATTATATTTTTCATATATTTGCATCAGGTTACCTTGCCAATGGCCACATATTTGGCCATTGGCATGCTGCCTGACACATATGCACCCTTTATTTGGAGCTGACATGGCTCCATTGCAGTTTTTGCAGAAACGTACTCAGTTGTCAACTGAGTACATTTCTGCAGCTAAAACGGCTCTTACACGGGCTGTTCTGGGCTTCCTGGATCGCTAATCATCCTCATTTGCATGCTATTCGGCTGCAAGTGAGTTAGCTTATCCACGCCCACTCCGTGTAAGAGCCGTTTTAGCTTGACTCTTACACGGACTTTGGGCTGTTCCTGGATCGCGAAGGCTGCATGGAGTCTTACACTACTCTTAGACTCCTTGCAAGCCTTCGTGAATCCGGCCCAATATCTCAGTACAGAGAGATATAGTCATATGCACAGTTATGAGTTCTTTTATACCTTCTAAAAGGAAAAAAAAACAGATGGTTCATACAAACGTTAAGGCTGTCATAGCTGTGGTAAAAAACATATATGCACATTCTCAATACTAAAAGGAGTAACCGTAAGAATTATGCAACAGGGAGGATAGTCTGAAGTATTTCTTGTGCTATTATCTAGATATGGTTAATGTGTTAACTTTCAGCAAGTTTATCTCAAAGTACATTTCAGGCAAAGTACAGCATACAAAAATGTTTACGTCTGCATGATTAGAAGAAACATTCAACATCTGCTTGCTAAGCTCTAATAAACTCTAACAAGGGTCAAGCTGACCTTTGCAAAAAGAACTACATGATAACACTGCGGTAGTTTAAGATAGAATTTTTATAAATTCAAAACTAAAGAAATACCCACTACATTTACA
The DNA here is from genome assembly GCF_019279795.1 of Protopterus annectens. NCBI lineage: Eukaryota > Metazoa > Chordata > Ceratodontiformes > Protopteridae > Protopterus > Protopterus annectens. The sequence goes on along the minus strand of NC_056745.1, from coordinate 1,536,464,028 downwards.
TCATCCGCAAAGGTAGTTAATGGCATTTTAAAATTCAAAGGAATATATAAATATAAATATATATATATATATATATATAAAATGTAAGTGGTAGATTGAGACTGAGCTAAAATTGAGATTTCAATATACAAACAGAACAGATAAGGAAAATGTGGCAACCTCTGAACAAGCTGCCCTACAATCTCCATATATGGACACAAATAGATTCCTGGTACCTCTTTAATAAATCCAGACAACTTCCAATGATTCATGTGGTACTTGCACAGCTTTCTCTTGTCAGCATCCACCATGGGTCTTTACTCACAGCCTTAAAATCCTTCTCCATGAGAGGCAAACATTTCTAACCATCATAGATTCAAGTCTTGTTCTTAGTAACAGCTTTGCAGATGTTAAACATTTCACAAGGCTACCACAGAAATTAACATAATTTTATGATCATACATGCTGTCAAGCAGCAGTTTCAAATATATTTAGTACACACACAGCACTTTTTTTTTCTTTTTTTTTTTGTAAAACAGCCAATACTCCGCAATGATTACCCTTACAATTCATAAGACTTGTGAGTGTTGACTCAGGCCTTTGTCAGCCTGTATATAGTACTGAGTGTTCAGTCTGCCTTTAATGAGTAGGGAGGAGTATTCACTATTTTAAAGCCTGCATCGTCATATTACAGTAAGTAGATACCCATGGATTAAGTAACATATCTATCTTACATTACTGGTGGTAAAAGGCACTCTGAGTTTTTATAGTTAATTGCTAATTTATTTTGTATTTAAGTATCATGTTGGTCAGTTTACATGATATCTCCTTCCTACAATGAAACAAAATAATTAAAAGATAAAGCAAAAAATAAACATTATGAAAAACACAACACAATTGTGGAATGCACCAGGAAAGTGTTTATTACCCCAACTTCCTGAGTCTGCAGCCTTTATTAGCATACTATAACCATTAAAGCTATGGTAAGTGCTGTGGTAAATAACTGGTCTAAAGCTGATTTAAGATTATATGTCTTCCAAGAGTTACTCTAAAAGGATGTAGACCAGAGACGTCAGGGTAATAAATGTATTCCTGATGCATCGTACGATTTGTTTTCATGTTTTTTGCATTTATTGACAATTACATTTTCCTCCAAAACTCTCTAAAGCATATG